>NC_142171.1:11036366-11194362 GCF_029865625.1 Vigna umbellata | reverse complement strand
TCCACTTCGTCCACTTCGTCCACTTCGTCCACTTCGTCCACTTTATGAAGTGGACGAAGTTGACGAAGTGGACGAAGTGGATGAAGTGGAAGAAGTTGATGAAGTGGAGGAAGTGGAGGAAGTGGTGGAAATGGAGGAAATCGAGGAATTGGACAAAGTGGACGAAGTTGACGAAGTGGACGAAGTGGAGGAAGTGGACGAAGTGGAGGAAGTGGGGGAAGTGGAGGAAGTTGACGAAGTGGAGGAAGTGGACGAAGTGGACGAAGTGAACGAACTGAACGCAGTGGACGAATTGACGAAGTGGACGAAGTTGACGAAATTGACGAAGTTGATGAAGTTGACGAAGTGGACGAATGTGAGGTTGACGAAGTGGACAAATTGGAGGAAGTGGAGGAGGTGGACAAAGTTGACGAAGTGGACAAAGTTGACGAAGCTGAAGAAGTTGACGAAGTGGATTAAGTGGACAAAGTGGATGAAGTGGAGGAAGTGGAGGAAGTGGACGAAGTTGAGGAAGTGCACGAAGTGGAGGAAGATGAGGATGTGGAGGAAGTGGAGAGGTTGACGAAGTAGAAGAAGTGGACGAAGTTGAGGAAGAGGAGGAAGTGGTGGACGTGGAGGAAGTGGACGAAGTGGACGAAGTGTACGAAGTGAACGAAGTGGAGGAAGTGGAGGAAGTGGACGAAGTTGACGAAGTGGATGAAGTGGAGGAAGTGGACGAAGTGGAGGAAGTGGAGGAAGTGGAGGAAAAGCAAAAAGTGGAGGAAGTGGACTACGTGGAAGAAGTGTTAGAAGTTGTCGAAGTGGAGGAAGTGGAGGAAGTTGACGAAGTGGAGGAAGTGGACGAAGTTGACGAAGTGGACGAAGTTGACGAAGTGGA
Organism: Vigna umbellata; assembly: GCF_029865625.1. Classification (NCBI taxonomy): domain Eukaryota; kingdom Viridiplantae; phylum Streptophyta; class Magnoliopsida; order Fabales; family Fabaceae; genus Vigna; species Vigna umbellata. The sequence continues at coordinate 11,193,485 of NC_142171.1, read as the reverse complement.
GGAAGTGGAGGAAGTGAACGAAGTTGACGAGGTGGACAAAGTGGAGGAAGTGGAGGAAGTGGAGGAAGTGGACGACGTTGACGAAGCTGACGAAGTTGACGAACGAAGTGGACGAAGTTGACGAAGTGGACGAAGTGAACGAAGTGGAGGAAATGGAGGAAGTGGACGAAGTGAAGGAAGTGGAGGAAGTGGAGGAATTGCACGAAGTGGAGGAAGTGTTAGACGTTGCCGAAGTAAAAGAAGTTGACGAAGTGGAGGAAGTTGACGAAGTGGACGAGGTGGAGGAAGTTGATAAAGTTGAGGAAGTGGAACAAGTGGAGGAAGTTGACGAAGTTCACGAAGTGGAGGAAGTGGAGGAAGTGGAGGAAATGGACAAAGTCGACGAAGTGGACTAAGTGGACGAATTGGACGAAGTGGAGGAAGTGGACGAAGTAGAGAAAGTTGACGAAGTGGATGAACAAAGTGGACGAAGTTGACAAAGTGGACGAGTTGGACGAAGTGGAGGAACGTGGACGAAGTTGACAAAGTGGACGAAATGACGAGGTGTGGACGAAGTTGACGAAGTGGAGGAAGTTGACGAAGTGGACGAAGTGGACGAAGTGGAGGAAGTTGACGAAGTTGACGAAGGGACGAAGTGGAGGAAGTTGAGGAAGTGGAGGAACTGGAGGAAGTGGACGATGTGGACGAAGAGGAAGAAGTTGACGAAGCTGACGAAGTGGACAAAATTGACGAAGTTGACGAAGTGGACGAAGGTGAACGAGTGGAGGACGAAAGAAGTGGAGGAACGAAGTGGAGGAACGAAGTGGAGGAACGAAGTGGAGGAAGTGCAGGAAGTGGAGAAGTGGACGAAGTTGACGAAGTGGAGGAAGGGAGGAAGTGGAGGAAGTGCTCGAAGTGGAAGGAAGTGGAGGAAGTGGAGGAAGTGCACGAAGTGGAGGACGTTGACGAAGTTGACGAAGTGGACGAAGTGGAGGAAGTTGACGAAGTGGACGAGGTAGAGGAAGTTGATGAAGTTGACGAAGTGGACAAAGTGGAGGAAGTTAACGAAATTGACGAAGTGGACGAAGTGGGGCAAAGTGGAGGAAGTGGACAAAGTCGACGAAGTGGACTAAGTGGACGAGGTGGAGGAAGGACGAAGTAGACGAAGGGGATGAAGTGGAGGAAGTGGAGGAAATGGAGGAATTGGACGAAGAGGACGAAGTTGACGAAGGGGACGAAGTGGAGGAAATGGACGAAGTGGACGAATTGGAGGAAGTGGACGAATTGGAGGAAGTGGACGAAGTGCAGGAAGTGGGGCAAGTGGGGGAAGTGGAGAAAGTACAGGAAGGGATGAACAGTGAACGAAGCGGAGGAAGTGGACGAATTGACGAAGTGGACGAAGTTAACGAAATTGACGAAGTTGACGAAGTGGACGAATGTGAGGCTGAAGAAGTGGACGAATTGGAGGAAGTGGAGGAAGTGGAGGAAGTGGACTAAGTGGAGAATGTTGACGAAGTGGAGGAAGTGGACAAAGTGGAGGAAGTGGAGGAATTGGAGGAAGTGCACGAAGTGGAGGAAGTGGACTAAGTGGACGAAGTCAACGAAGTTGACGAAGTGGACGAAGTGTTACAAGTTGTTGAAGTGGAGGAAGTGGACGAAGTAGAGGAAGTTGACGAAGTTGACGAAGTGAACGAAGTGGAGGAAGTTGACAAAGTGGAGGAAGTGAAGGAAGTGGAGGAAGTGGAGGAACTGGACGAAGTGAACGAAGTGGAGGAAGTGGAGGAAGTGGACAAAGTGAAGGAAGTGGAGGAAGTGGAGGAAGTTGACGAAGTTGACGAAGTGAACGAAGTGGAGGAAGTTGACGAAGTGGAGGAAGTGAAGGAAGTGGAGGAACTGGAGGAACTGGACGAAGTGAACGAAGTGGAGGAAGTGGAGGAACTGGACGAAGTGAAGGAAGTGGACGAAGTAGAGGAAGTTGACGAAGTGAACGAAGTGGAGGAAGTTGACGAAGTGGAGGAAGTGAAGGAAGTGGAGGAAGTGGAGGAACTGGACGAAGTGAACGAAGTGGAGGAAGTGGAGGAAGTGGACGAAGTGAAGGAAGTGGAGGAAGTGGAGGAATTGCACGAAGTGGAGGAAGTGTTAGATGTTGCCGAAGTAAAAGAAGTTGACGAAGTGGAGGAAGTTGACGAAGTGGACGAGGTGGAGGAAGTTGATGAAGTTGACGAAGTGGACAAAGTGGAGGAAGTTGATGAAGTGGAGGAAGTGGGGGAAGTTGACAAAGTCGACGAAGTGGACTAAGTGGACGAATTGGACGAAGTGGAGGAAGTGGACGAAGTAGACGAAGTTGACGAAGTGGATGAACAAAGTGGACGAAGTTGACGAAGTTGATAAAGTGGACGAGTTGGAGGAAGTGGACGATGTTGACAAAGTGGAGGAAGTTGACGAAGTGGACGAAGTTGACGAAGTGGACGAAGTTGACGAAGTTGACGAAGTGGAGGAAGTGGAGGAAGTCGAGGAAGTGGAGGAAGTGGACGAAGAGGAAGAAGTTGACGAAGCTGACGAAGTGGACGAAATTGACGAAGTTGACGAAGTGGACGAAGTGAACGAAGTGAAGGAACGAGGTGGAGGAAGTGGAGTAAGTGGAGTAAGTGGACGAATTTAACGAAGTGGACGAAGTGTAGGAAGTGGAGGAAGTGGAGGAAGTGGACGAAGTGAAGGAAGTGGAGGAAATGGAGGAAGTGCAAGAAGTGGAGGAAGTTGACGAAGTTGACGAAGTGTTACATGTTGCCGAAGTGGACGAAGTAGACGAAGTTGACGAACGAAGTGGACGAAGTTGACCTAGTGGATGAATTAGAGGAAGTGGACGAAGTGGACGAAGTTGACGAAGTGGAGGAAGTTTAGAAACTGGACGAAGTTGACGAAGTGGACGAAGCGGATGAAGTGGAAGAAGTTGAAGAAGTGGAGAAAGTGGAGGAAGTGGTGGAAGTGGAAGAAATCGAGGAATTGGACTAAGTGGACGAAGTTGACGAAGTGGACGAAGTGGATGAAGTGGACGAAGTAGAGGAAGTGGAGGAAGTGGAGGAAGTGGGGGAAGTGGAGGAAGTTGACGAAGTGGAGGAAGGGGAGGAAGTGGACGAAGTGGACGAAGTGGACGAAGTGAACGAAGTGGAGGAAGTAGAGGAAGTGGAGGAAGTGGAGGAAGTGGGGGGAGTGGAGGAAGTTGACGAAGTGGAGGAAGGGGAGGAAGTGGACGAAGTGGACGAAGTGAACGAAGTGAACGAAGTGGACGAAGTAGACGAATTGGAGGAAGTTGATGAAGTTGACGAAGTGGACGAATGTGAGGTTGACGAAGTCGACAAATTGGAGGAAGTGGAGGAGGTGGATGAAGTTGACGAAGTGGACAAAGTAGATGAAGCTGAAGAAGTTGACGAAGTGGAGGAAGTGGAGGAAGTGGATGAAGTGGAGGAAGTGGAGGAAGTGGAGGAAGTGGAGGAAGTGGACGAAGTTGACAAAGTGGACGAAGTGGACGAAGTGGAGAGGTTGACGAAGTGGAAGAAGTGGACGAAGTTGAGAAAGAGGAGGAAGTGGTGGAAGTTGACGAAGTGGACGAAGTGTACGAAGTGAACGAAGTGGAGGAAGTGGAGGAAGTGGACGAAGTTGACGAAGTGGATGAAGTGGAGGAAGTGGACTAAGTGGAGGAAGTGGAGGAAGTGGAGGAAAAGAACGAAGTGGAGGAAGTAGACTAAGTGGAAGAAGTGAACGAAGTGAAGGAACGAAGTGGTGGAAGTGGAGTAAGTGGAGTAAGTGGACGAATTTGACGAAGTGGACGAAGTGGAGGAAGTGGACGAAGTGGAGGAAGTGGACGAAGTGGACGAAGTGAAGGAAGTGGAGGAAATGGAGGAAGTGCACGAAGTGGAGGAAGTTGACGAAGTTAACGAAGTGTTACATGTTGCCGAAGTAAAAGAAGTTGACGAAGTGGAGGAAGTTGACGAAGTGGACGGGGTGGAGGAAGTTGATGAAGTTGACGAAGTGGACAAAGTGGAGGAAGTTAACGAAGTTGACGAAGTGGAGGAAGTGGAGGAAGTGGACAAAGTCGACGAAGTTGACGAAGTGGATGAACAAAGTGGACGAGTTGGAGGAAGTGGAGGAAGTGGAGGAAGTAGACAAAGTGGACGAAGTTGACGAAGTGGAGGAAGATATAGATTCAGAAGATATAGGAGAAGATATAGATTCAGAAGATAAAAGATTCAGAGGATAAGATAAAATAATATAAAATAAAATAAAATCTAATCTAATCAAATAAAATAAAATAAAATAAAATCAAATCAAATAAGAAAAAATAAAATAAAATAAAATCAAATAAAATAAAATAAAATCAAATAAAATAAAATCAAATAAAATAAAACCAAATCAAATAAAAATCGAAAAAATAGAAACAGAAAATAAAAACAGAAATTCAAAATTAAAGTCAAAGATAATCAATAATCACACAAATTAACCAGTTAAACCAGAGTCCCCAGCAACGGCGCCAAAAACTTGATGCACAAATTTATGATCACCAAAATATGATGTCACAAACTTGTTGAACAATCGGCAAGTATGACCGAATCGTTTCAAGTAATAAACTCGGTAAGACCAAGTATCGTTCTCCCAAAGGACTCACGGCCTAGTTTAGTTATGTGATTTGTTGATTAGCTAAGACTTAAGGACAAAATAATTGGATTTTACTATGCAAAAGACGAAAATAAACATGTATGCATGAGGTTGATCAATGGCTAAAACAAAAGACAAGCACTTTCAATGAAATATATGGATGAATATGTTGTTGGGGTTTATCAAATTCATCTTATCCATTCTCATATATTTTAGGAATTCAACATTCAATTCATCATTGTTAATGCCACTCTCTAAATTACCTTTCAAGAAGGCTTCTCCCTAATTACGAGTTCATACGATTCCTAGCATTCCTAATAATTAGTTTATTTAGCACAGGAGCTTAAGGCAACCAATATACTTATTGGGAGAAATTCCCCGGATCTAGCCTTCCCCGTACGTTCCCGTATCGACAAAATCAATAATCATGCATTGAATGAGTTAAACAAAGCAAGCATTAAGCAAAGAGGAAAAACCCTAACTAATGATGAAAGAAAGCATAAATCTTAGATTAAGATGCAAGCACAAATTCCATATATGAGAGCTTCAAAAGATTACATTCATTCCCCAACAAACATACAAGGTTTAGTTCACCATATTCATGGTGAAACTAGATGAATAATAATGAAAGAATGAAAGAGATAGAAAAACCCGAGAGAGAGAAGAGGAGAGCTGTCACCATCTCCCAATCTACCCCTAAGGGGTGAAAAAGAGAGTGTTTGCTTCGTTTCTGCCAAAGATACCAACCCTAAGACATCTAGGTCTTTAAATAGGACATAAAAATAATAGAAAACGGGTCCAGGCCCAAATAGATCATAAAATCGCATAAAACTGGCCCAAAACTCGTCTGGTTGACTTTTTTCGTATTCTGGTTGACTGGTTGACTTTTTGGTTGACTGGTTACTTTTCTGGTTGACTGGTTGACTTTTCTGGTTTCTGGTTGACTTTTCTGATTCCATCTCTCTCCTTCTTCACTTCTTTCACAAAATTCACCTTAAAACCTGCACAAAAACACTGAAATCAAGCATAAACCTGTCCAGCTCTCTTATTTATGAAAATATGGATAAAAGCATGATTTCAAGCTAGTTTCTAAGTGTAAAGGTTGCTTTTTGTGTCAATTTTAAGCATGAAAATAACAGTTTTTCAACTGTTATCATGGACGAAGTGAACGAAGTTGACGAAGTGGACGAAGTGGAGGAAGTTGACGAAGTTGACGAAGTGGAGGAAGTTGACGAAGTGGAGGAAGTGGAGGAAGTGGACTAAGTGGAGGAAGTTGGAAGAAGTTGACGAAGTGGATCAAGTGGAGGAAGTGGAGGAAAGTGGAGGAAGTGGACGAAGTGGACTAAGTGGAAGAATTGGACGAAGTGGAGGAAGTGGACGAAGTAGACAAAGTCGACAAAGTGGATGAAGTGGACGAAGTGGATGAAGTGGAGGAAGTGGAGGAAATGGACGAAGTTGAGGAAGTGGACGAAGTGGAGGAAGTGGACGAGGTTGACGAGGTTGACGAAGTGGACGAAGTGGACGAAGTGGACGAAGTGGACGAAGTGGACGAAGTGGACGAAGTTGACGAAGTGGACGAAGTTGACGAAGTGGATGAAGTTGACGAAGTGGACGAAGTTGACGAAGTGGAGGAAGTTAACGAAGTGGAGGAAGTGGACTAAGTGGAGGAAGTTGACGAAGTGGAGGAAGTGGAGGAAGTGGACAAAGTGGAGGAAGTGGACGAAGTGGAGGAAGTGCACGAAATGTAGGAAGTGGACTAAGTGGACGAAGTCAACGAAGTTGACGAAGTGGACGAAGTGGACGAAGTGGACGAAGTGGAGGAAGTTGACGAAGTTGACGAAGTGGAGGAAGTTGACGAAGTGGAGGAAGTGGAGGAAGTGGACTAAGTGGAGGAAGTTTGAGGCAGTTGACGAAGTGGATGAAGTGGAGGAAGTGGAGGAAATGGAGGAATTGCACTCAAAGGACGAAGTTGACGAAGGGGACCAAGTGGAGGAAATGGACGAAGTGGACGAAGTGGAGGAAGTGGACGAAGTGGACGAAGTGCAGGAAGTGGGGTAAGTGGGGGAAGTGGAGGAAGTAGAGGAAGTGGATGAAGTGGACGAAGCGGAGGAAGTGGACGAATTGACGAAGTGGACGAAGTTGACGAAATTGACGATGTTGACGAAGTGGACGAATGTGAGGTGGATGAAGTGGACGAATTGGAGGAAGTGGAGGAAGTGGACTAAGTGGAGGATGTTGACGAAGTGGAGGAAGTGGAGGAAGTGGACGACGTGGACAAAGTGGAGGAAGTGGAGGAAGTGCACGAAGTGGATGAAGTGGACTAAGTGGACGAAGTGAACGAGGTTGACGAAGTTGACGAAGTGGACGAAGTGTTACAAGTTGTTGAAGTGGAGGAGGTGGAGGAAGTTGACGAAGTTGACGAAGTTGACGAAGTTGACGACGTGGACGAAGTGGAGGAAGTTGACGAAGTGAACGAAGTGGCGGAAGTTGACGAAGTTGACGAAGTGGACGAAGTGGAGTAAATAGACGAAGTGGAGGAAGTGGAGTAAGTAGACGAACTGGAGGAAGTGGACGAAGTTGACGAAGTTGACGAAGTTGACGAAGTGGACGAAGTGTTAGAAGTTTCCGAAGTGGAGGAAGTTGACGAAGTGCAGGAAGTTGACGAAGTTGACGAAGTGGAGGAAGTTGATGAAGTTGTCGAAGTGGACGAAGTGGAGGAAGTTGACGAAGTGGACGAAGTGGACGAAGTGGACGAAGTGGACTAAGTGGAAGAATTGGACGAAGTGGAGGAAGTGGACGAAGTCGACAAAGTGGATGAAGTGGACGAAGTGGATGAAGTGGAGGAAGTGGAGGAAATGGACGAAGTTGAGGATGTGGACGAAGTGGAGGAAGTGGACGAGGTTGACGAGGTTGACGAAGTGGACGAAGAGGACAAAGTGGACGAAGTTGACGAAGTGGACGAAGTGGATGAAGTTGACGAATTGGACAAAGTTGACGAAGTGGAGGAACTTGACGAAGTTGACGAAGTGGACGAAGTGGAGGAAGTGGACGAGGTGGAGGAAGTGGACGAAGTAGACGAAGTCGACAAAGTGGATGAAGTGGACGAAGTGGATGAAGTGGAGGAAGTGGAGGAAATGGACGAAGTTGAGGATGTGGACGAAGTGGAGGAAGTGGACGAGGTTGACGAGGTTGACGAAGTGGACGAAGTGGACGATGTGCACGAAGTTGACGAAGTGGACGAAGTTGACGAAGTGGATAAAGTTGACGAAGTGGACGAAGTTGACGAAGTAGAGGAAGTTGACGAAGTGGAGGAAGTGGACTAAGTGGAGGAAGTTGACGAAGTGGAGGAAGTGGACAAAGTGGAGGAAGTGGACGAAGTGGAGGAAGTGCACGAAATGTAGGAAGTGGACTAAGTGGACGAAGTGAACGAAGTGGACGAAGTGGACGAAGTGGAGAAAGTTGACGAAGTTGACGAAGTGGACGAAGTGGACGAAGTTGACGAAGTGGACGAAGTTGACGAAGTGGATGAAGTTGACGAAGTGGACGAAGTTGACGAAGTGGAGGAAGTTGACGAAGTGGAGGAAGTGGACTAAGTGGAGGAAGTTGGAGGAAGTTGACGAAGTGGATGAAGTGGAGGAAGTGGAGGAAATGGAGGAATTGGACTAAGAGGACGAAGTTGACGAAGGGGACGAAGTGGAGGAAATGGACGAAGTGGAGGAAGTGGAGGAAGTGGACGAAGTGCAGGAAGTGGGGCAAGTGGGGGAAGTGGAGGAAGTAGAGGAAGTGGATGAAGTGGACTAAGCGGAGGAAGTGGACGAATTGACGAAGTGGACGAAGTTGACGAAATTGACGTAGTTGACGAAGTGGACGAATGTGAGGTTGAAGAAGTGGACGAATTGGAGGAAGTGGAGGAAGTGGAGGAAGTGGACTAAGTGGAGGATGTTGACGAAGTGGAGGAAGTGGACGAAGTGGACAAAGTGGAGGAAGTGGAGGAAGTGCACGAAGTGGAGGAAGTGGAGAAAGTGGACGAAGTGAACGAGGTTGACGAAGTTGACGAAGTTGAGGAAGTGGACGAAGTGTTACAAGTTGTTGAAGTGGAGGAAGTGGAGGAAGTTGACGAAGTTGACGAAGTTGACGACGTGGACGAAGTGGAGGAAGTTGACGAAGTGAACGAAGTGGAGGAAGTTGACGAAGTTGACGAAGTGGACGAAGTGGAGGAAGTGGAGGAAGTGCACGAAGAGGAAGAAGTGGACGAAGCTGACGAAGTGGACGAAGTGGAGTAAGTAGATGAAGTGGAGGAAGTGGAGTAAGTAGACGAAGTGGAGGAAGTGGACGAAGTTGAGGAAGTGGAGAAAGTGGAGGAAGTGGACGAAGTGGACGAAGTTGACGAAGTGGACGAAGTGGAGGAAGTTGACGAAGTGGACGAAGTTGACGAAGTTGACGAAGTGGAGGAAGTTGATGAAGTTGTCAAAGTGGACGAAGTGGAGGAAATTGACGAAGTTGAAGAATTGGAGGAACTTGACGAAGTTGACGAAGTTGACGAAGTGGACGAAGTGGACGAAGTTGACGAAGTTGAGGAACTTGACGAAGTTGACGAAGTGGACGAAGTGGAGGAAGTGGACGAGGTGGAGGAAGTGGACGAAGTAGACGAAGTCGACAAAGTGGATGAAGTGGACGAAGTGGAGGAAGTGGACGAAGTGGAGGAAGGGAACGAAGTGGAGGAAGTGGACGAAGTGGAGGAAGTGGACGAAGTGGACTAAGTGGAAGAATTGGACGAAGTGGAGGAAGTGGACGAAGTAGACGAAGTTGACAAAGTGGATGAAGTGGACGAAGTGGATGAAGTGGAGGAAGTGGAGGAAATGGACGAAGTTGAGGAAGTGGACGAAGTGGAGGAAGTGGACAAGGTTGACGAGGTTGACGAAGTGGACGAAGTTGAGGAAGTTTACGAAGTTGAGAAGTGGATGAAGTTGACGAAGTGGACGAAGTTGACGAAGTGGAGGAAGTTGACGAAGTGGAGGAAGTGGACTAAGTGGAGGAAGTTGACGAAGTGGAGGAAGTGGACAAAGTGGAGGAAGTGGACGAAGTGGAGGAAGTGCACGAAATGTAGGAAGTGGACTAAGTGGACGAAGTGATCGAAGTTGACGAAGTGGACGAAGTGGACGAAGTGGACGAAGTGGAGGAAGTTGACGAAGTGGAGGAAGTTGACGAAGTGGAAGCAGTGGAGGAAGTGGACAAAGTGGAGGAAGTTGACGAAGTGGAGGAAGTGCACGAGGTGGAGGAAGTGGACTAAGTGGACGAAGTGAACGAATTTGACGAAGTAGACAAAGTGTTAGAAGTTGTCGAAGTGGAGGAAGTGGACGAAGTTGACGAAGTGGACAAAGTGGAGGAAGTGGAGGAAGTTGACGAAGTTGACGAAGTGCACGAAGTGGAGGAAGTTGACGAAGTGGAGGAAGTGGAGGAAGTGGAGCAAGTGGAGCAAGTGGAGCAAGTGGAGGAAGAGGAAGAAGTTGACGAAGCTGACGAAGTGGACGAAGTTGACGAAGTTGACGAAGTTGACGAAGTTGACGAAGTGGACGAAGTGAACGAAGTGGAGGAACGAAGTGGAGGAAATGGAGGAAGTGGAGTAAGTGGACGGAGTTGACGTAGTGGACGAATTTGAGGAAGTGGACGAAGTGGACGGAGTGAAGGAAGTGGAGGAAGTGGAGGAAGTGGAGGAAGTGGAGGAAGTGCACGAAGTGGAGGAAGTTGACGTAGTTGACAAAGTGGACGAATTTGAGGAAGTGGACGAAGTGGACGAAGTGAAGGAAGTGGACGAAGTGGAGGAAGTGCACGAAGTGGAGGAAGTTGACGTAGTTGACGAAGGTGACGAAGTGGACGAAGTGTTAAAAGTTGCCGAAGTAAAAGGAGTTGACGAAGTGGAGGAAGTTGACGAAGTGGACGAAGTGGAGGAAGTTGATGAAGTTGACGAAGTGGACAAAGTGGAGGAAGTTGACGAAGTGGACGAAGTGGAGGAAATGGACGAAGTGGACCAAGTGGACGAATTGGACGAAGTGGAGGAATTGGACGAAGTAGAAGAAGTTGTCGAAGTGGACAAAGTTGACGAAGTTGACGAATTGGAGGAAGTGGACGAAGTGGAAGGTTGGGCAGCTGGTTGGGCAGGTGCCTCTTGCTGCTGCTGTTGTTATTGCCTCTGGTGTTGTTGCATAGGTGGAGGCACATATCTGTTAGGTGCTCCAGCATTCTGGAAAGGTGGCGCCTGTTGCTGATGCTGTGGCGCATTGTTCCATCTAAGATTGGGGTGATTCCTCCACCCTGAGTTGTACCTGTTGCTGGACAAGTCATGATTTTGCGGTTGTGACTGCCTGTTGTTGTAGATGTTCGTAGCATAAGCCTGAGGCGCATCTGAGGTAGCAGGTGATGGACAAATTTGTAAGCACCAAAATATGATGTCACAAACTTGTTTCACAATCGGCAAGTATGACCGAATCGTTTCAAGTAATAAACTTGGTAAGACCAAGTATCGTTCTCCCAAAGGACTCACGGCCTAGTTTAGTTATGTGATTTGTTGATTAGCTAAGACTTAAGAACACAATAATTGAAGTTTAATATGCAAAGACGAAAATTAAATATGTATGCATGAATTGATCAATGACAAAGACAAAAGATAAACACTTTCAAGGAAATATATGAATGAATATGTTGTTGGGGGTCAATTTCATCTCATCCACTCTCATATATTTTAGGAATTCAACATTCAAATCATCATTGTTAATGCCACTCTCTAATGTACCATTCTAGATGGCTTCTCCCTAATCAAATAGTTCATACAATTCCTAGCATTCCTAATGATTAGTTCATGAGTGCAGGAGCTTAAAGGCAACCAATATAATATTGTCAGTATAATATTGGGAGAAATTCCCCGGATCTAGATTTCCCCGTACGTGTCCGTATCAACAAAACCAATAATCATGCATTAGAATGAGTTAAACAATGCAAGCATTGAGCAAAGAGGAAAAACCCTAACTAATGATGAAAGAAAGCATATGTCTTAATTCAAAGATGTACTCAACAAATCCATATATGAGAGCTTCAAGAGATTACTTTGACTCCCCAACAAACATACAAGGTTTAGTTCACCATATTCATGGTGAACCTAGATGAATTACAATGAAAGTATGAAAGAATAAACCCAATAAAGGTGAAGAGGTAGCCTGAGCATCCAAGATCCTCCTTCAAAGGGGTGAAAGAGAGAGTGTTTGCCTCGTTTCTGCCAAAGATGCCTAACCCTAGGAAACCCTAAAGCTTATATATCATTCGTAAATTACAAAAAGTCAAGTCCAAGCCCATTAAAGTGTCGCTCAGCGGTAAAATACCGCTCAGCGTGAGTGCGTGACTTGTTTTCTCCCCTCAGCGGCCATTTTGCCCCTCAGCGGACCTCCCGCAAGCACCTGAGTGCCGCTCAGCGGTAAACTGCCGCTGAGCGGTGACTTCGGCTTCTCCCTTTTTGCACTTTTTGTTGTCTTTTCTGATTTCACTTCTCTCCTTCTTCACTTCTTTCACCAAATTCACCTTAAAACCTGCACAAAAACACTGAAATCAAGCATAAACCTGTCCAGCTCTCTTATTTCTGAAAATATCAATAAAAGGCATGATTTCAAGCTAGTTTTTAAGTGTAAAGGTTGCTTTTAGTATGAATTTTAAGCATGAAAATAACAGTTTTTCAACAGTTATCACAACCCCAAACTTAGAACTTTGCTTGTCCTCAAGCAAACAAGATGTAACTCCATCTTCAACCAATTCATATGATGATTCACTTCATTCAAAATCTTCTTTTCAATGATAAGTAAAAACTTCAATTAAACTTATGACCAAAATTTCAATCAAGATGTGCACATGCTTTAGTGTTCACAAAGTCATTTAAATTCCAACAAATGCTATTTTTCATGAATGATCAATCAATTAAGCATGGATGTTCATGTGTTAATGGAATATCTCCTCACTAGGTAAAGTGTTTCACTCACACTCAAGTGTATAAGAGATGATCACTCATTCACTCTACTATCACAATGTTACATGAATCAACTTTGCCTTTCATTTTACCACAATCAAAAACATTCACAAGCATGCATCATCACAAGGACTTTTCAATGGCTTATAATGTGGCTGGGCTAACAAGAAAATTGGTTTTTTCTGGATCACAAAATCCTTGAGTTAAGAGAATCATAACAACACAATCATCTTATTCTTTCCCAACTTTCTTTTGCCTTTGCATTGAGCTTTGCTTCTTTTTCTTTTCTTTTCTTTTTCTTTGCATATTCTAATTTTTTAATTCTTAGCTCAATGCTTTTCATGTTTTCCCAACAACCCCAAACTTGAACATTTAACAATACCACACAAGATCTTCTACTTAACTCAAGGTAAAGATTTTCAATCAAGGGTTTTCAGTGTATATTCAAGGCTAAGGGTTCAAAGGATAGAACTCAAAGTGTTCTCTTTTAGTGGGCTAACTTTATGTATTTGGCCAATAAAAAAGGGTTTCAACAAATGGCCTTGATCATGTGATGCAAAACAAGCAATTGATTCAATCATAGAAAACCTGGGCAAAATCATTCATGCTTTCAAAGTAATAGCATTTAACAATAACAACTCTGGAGCTCAAAATCTCACATATAAGCTCATTCACATTTGACATACACATCCTGCTTAATTTCACAATCACAATCATGATATCATGCATTTGTTCACAAAGCTTGTGAATCACCTGTATAAGCATTTTAATGTGCACATCATCTCAACATCAATTAATCATAAGCATCATTCAACATTACTTATCACACAATCACAGTTAATAGCAAACCATCACAAGAAACCAGGTTTCAAATAGAGTACATCAAACCCTAATCTAAAAACAAAAACAAATAAGTTCAGAAAACTTAAACCACAAAAGCATAATCATATGATAGCATTCATCAGTAAATGCTATCTCAGCTCCTCATCAGTCTGAGCTGTCCTCTGTATCTTCCTCTTCTTCCTCATCATCATCATCATCAAACGCATCCTCCTTCTCAGCTTCATCTTCTTCCATATCTCTAGCTGAAGCTTCAGCTGCTCCAGCTCCTCCTCCATGTACTGGTTCTTCTGGCCAAGCTACTACATTATGGAATTCATCCATAGTCCACCTGTGGGCTGGAGGTGTATCATACATCCCCACTATCATCTCAGCAGTGGCCACCTGCCCTCTATGAATGGACTGCAACTGAGCCCCTATAAGAGACATATACATGTCCCTCATCTGGAATGGCTCTGCTTCATGTGTCTCAGCAGATGTCTGGCTCTGTGCTGGCCCTCTCTCTCTACGAGCACGGCGTGGTGGAACTGGCTGAGCTGCATCCTCACCTCCACAGTACTGTCTATAATAAGCCTCATCAATAGCTTTTCTTGGCCTCTCAAATGGTGGAACAGAAGTATCCACCCCAGCTAGCTTGCAAAGGTGAGTAATCAAGGAGGGTTGTCCTAATGGTGCTTTTTTGTTTGAGGTGTTGGCGCACATACTAATTTCATCAGCTATCACCTGCCCAATATTAACATTTAAGCTTCTGATAGCACAGTAGATGAATAGTGCCCTGCTGAGAGTAATATCTGACACATGTGAACATGGCTGAATGTTGGCATGAGAAAACGCCATCCAATACTTTGCAAGAGGAGTCAAATCTGTCCTCCTAATGTTAACCACTGAGCCAGATCTATTCCTTTGGAAGTGTCCTCCAGGTATATACAATACTCTCTCCACATCCTCATAATCAGCACCTTCCTCCATGCTAAGAGCAAACTGACATTGCTCACCAGCCCACACAGTATCCAGGAAATTGTTGATAGAATCAGGATCATACCTGATAGCATGGCCTCTGACATAGCCCAAATAATTCTCAGCTGGATAATCACCAATCTTCTTTGCATTGGTGTAGAATTCCTTCACCACAACTATGTTGGCAGGTGCAGGATAGGTGGCTAACTTTCCCCAGTCATTCCCTAACACTTGCTCTCCAAATTGAGGAGCAAAGTTAGGTATCATTCCAACCTTTCTCTCCATCAGAAGTCTCCTGTCCTGAACCACCCTAAAGTGCTTCTCATGTTTCCTAGAGAGGAACCTGCTAGAGTGGGGTTGCTCTGGTTCCTTTTCCTTTCTCTTGGTTGCCATGGTTTTCAATCTTTTTCCTGATGAGGATGCCATTCCTACATTCAAAACACAAGCAAAACCACAGAACATGATGTTAATCATTAGTAAAACATAGAACATAACTCCTGTCGAAGCTAAACCACCGCTGAGGGCCAGAATTTCCCCTCAGCGCCACCAGCGCCACATTCCAACACGCAAAAATCAGAAAAAAACCAAATCTGGCAGAGTGCCGCTCAGCGGTAATTTACCCCTCAGCGGTAACTCTGCAGATTTTTGAAAAATCAGTTTTAAAGCTTTCCTAACTCCACCCAAATGCAATTTTCAGTTTTCCAGTTCATAATCATGCAGTTTAATCGGTTCAAACATCAAATATATCATTAAATCATGCATAGAAATCAAAACCCCTAAATATTCATGCTTTGACAATCACATTCAAATTCAAAAACCCTAGAATGAACAAAATGCATTTTACTTACTTGGGTGGAGATACTAGATGCAATGAGAATGCCTTCAAACTAGAATGCTCTCTTCCAACCCCAAACTTTGATGGTACACTAGTGAAAAAGTGAGTGAAAGAGAGATTTTCTAAAGAGGGAAGAGTGAAAAGATGTGGAAAACCTAGGAGAAGGTGTGTGGAAGTGTTTGTGCAGAGAGAAGTCTGGAAATAAACCCTAAAACGCAGCTTGGGGTATAAAAATACCCTAATGGGCTCGGGTCCCGCTAAGGGGAACTAAAGCCCAGTTTGCGATAGTACCGCTCAGCGGTAATTGCCGCTCAGCGGTACTTTCGTGATGTACCCTTCTCCTTCTTTTCTTGACCTACGTGCCTTCCTAGCATACCCCTCATAGGTTCCCTGCAATTCAATGTTAAAAATGCTTATTTAAATCCTAAAAATAAACAAACAGAAAACAATCAATCAACTGGGTTGCCTCCCAGGTAGCGCTTGTTTAACGTCACGAGCCTGACCCAAAATCCACCAACACCCATCAGTAGGTGTTTCAAACTTACCAGCACCCATCAGTAGGTGCAAAATCTTCTCACCAACACCCATCAGTAGGTGTTACAAACTTAGTATCCTTCAGTAGATACTTAACCACCTAGCATCCTTCAGTAGATGCTAAATCCAACAAAATAATGTCCAGAATAATGTTCACAAATTACAAATTATAAAACAAAATCAAAAGTTTGTAAATCTACTGGGTTGCCTCCCAGCAAGCGCTCTTTTAACGTCATTAGCTTGACCCAGTAAAGTTCAAGTTCCTTCTTCTTTTTCTTCTTTCTACTGAACTTCTTCAAAAATTTGATCAAACCAGGAACCTGTTGCAGTGTCACAATCATAGGAACTTTAATCTCCAATTTCTTGAAGATTTCCATAAAGCACTTGAATTTCTTTTCCTTCCTATGATTCTTCTTTAGATAAGGATGTGATTTTTCATATGATTTCTTCTTCTTTCCTCTCATCTTCTTTTTCTTCCTTTTTCTCTCCCTAAATTTTCTCTTTTTCTTTTCTTTTATTTTTTTCTTCCCTTTTCTTTTTCTTTTCAACTTCTTTATTTTCACACAAATTTTCTTTCTCTCTTCTCTCTCAACCACTTCTTTTTCTTTTTCTTCATCTTTATCTTTCTCACTCAACTCTTCTTTCTCTTTTCTCTCTACCCTTTCCTCATCTTCCTCTAATTTTTCCTCATCAAGAATCTTGTTACTTTCAGTGATAATGACTTGCCCTTCCTCCTTAAGGTTAACTTCAGTATTAACA
Organism: Vigna umbellata; assembly: GCF_029865625.1. NCBI lineage: Eukaryota > Viridiplantae > Streptophyta > Magnoliopsida > Fabales > Fabaceae > Vigna > Vigna umbellata. Next base: position 11,176,920 of record NC_142171.1, on the reverse strand, counting down.
TCATCATTCAATCTCTGACTGATGTAATGAAGATGCATCTCCATTCTTTTACATGATTCTTCAATGCTTTTCTGAGTAGCGTCAGAATTTTTCAAAAATTGTTGAAGGGTGTCATCCAAACTTCCTGATAGAAAGGTTTGTTGCTGCCATTGCTATTGTGGTTGGTTCTCAAATTGTCCAGCAGCTTGCCAAAATTGGCTTTGATCCATGCTTGAGTGAGGTTCCCACCAGTGGTTGAGATTACTTTGGTGGAATTGAGTGCCCATATAGTTAAATTCTTGACCAAATTGCATTCTGCAGACATTAGGCACAAAACCCTAAAAACAATTGTTAGCACAAAAAGATAGAGAAAAAAAAAATCAAAGGATATAATTGTAAAGATAAGAAGATAGGAAATAAAAACAAAAAAATAAAATAAAATAAAATAAAAACAGAAAAATAAAATAACATAAAATAAAATAAAAACAGAAAATAAAATAAAATAAAATAAAATCTAATCTAAAAAGATAAAAAGATAAAATCTAATAAAATAAAATAAAATCTAACCTAAAAAGATAAAAAGATAAAATACAATAAAAACAGAAAAATAAAAACAAAAATACAAATTAAAGTCAAAGATAATCAATAATCACACAAATTAACCAGTTAAACCATGAATCCCCGGCAACGGCGCCAAAAACTTGATGGACAAATTTGTAAGCACCAAAATATGATGTCACAAACTTGTTTCACAATCGGCAAGTATGACCGAATCGTTTCAAGTAATAAACTTGGTAAGACCAAGTATCGTTCTCCCAAAGGACTCACGGCCTAGTTTAGTTATGTGATTTGTTGATTAGCTAAGACTTAAGAACACAATAATTGAAGTTTAATATGCAAAGACGAAAATTAAATATGTATGCATGAATTGATCAATGACAAAGACAAAAGATAAACACTTTCAAGGAAATATATGAATGAATATGTTGTTGGGGGTCAATTTCATCTCATCCAGTCTCATATATTTTAGGAATTCAACATTCAAATCATCATTGTTAATGCCACTCTCTAATGTACCATTCTAGATGGCTTCTCCCTAATCAAATAGTTCATACAATTCCTAGCATTCCTAATGATTAGTTCATGAGTGCAGGAGCTTAAAGGCAACCAATATAATATTGTCAGTATAATATTGGGAGAAATTCCCCGGATCTAGATTTCCCCGTACGTGTCCGTATCAACAAAACCAATAATCATGCATTAGAATGAGTTAAACAATGCAAGCATTGAGCAAAGAGGAAAAACCCTAACTAATGATGAAAGAAAGCATATGTCTTAATTCAAAGATGTACTCAACAAATCCATATATGAGAGCTTCAAGAGATTACTTTGACTCCCCAACAAACATACAAGGTTTAGTTCACCATATTCATGGTGAACCTAGATGAATTACAATGAAAGTATGAAAGAATAAACCCAATAAAGGTGAAGAGGTAGCCTGAGCATCCAAGATCCTCCTTCAAAAGGGGTGAAAGAGAGAGTGTTTGCCTCGTTTCTGCCAAAGATGCCTAACTATAGGACGTGCAAGCCCTTATATACTAATCTAGAGTTACAAAAGATTACAAAAGTCCAAGCCCAAAAAGTGTCGCTCAGCGGTATTTACCGCTCACGGTGATTGCGCGTCTTCTTTCTTCCCCTCAGCGGCCATTTTGCCCCTCAGCGGTTCCAACGTCACCTCTTGAGTGCCGCTCAGCGGTAGTTTGCCGCTGAGCGGTGCCTTCGACTTCTCCTTTTTGCACTCTTTCTTGTCGTTTCTAATGTCCTCTCTCTTATTCTTCACTTCTTTCACCAAATTCACCTCAAAACCTGCACAAGAACACTTAAATCAAGCATAAACCTGTCCAGCTCTCTTATTTCTGAAAATATAAACAAAAGGCATGATTTCCAGCTAGTTTCTAAGTCTAAAGGTTGCTTTTAGTATCAACTTTAAGCATGAAAATAACAGTTTTTCAACTGTTATCACAACCCCAAACTTAGAACTTTGCTTGTCCTCAAGCAAATAAAATGTAACTCCATCTCCAACCAATTCATATGATGGTTCACTCATTCAAAATCCTCTTTTCAAGATAAGTAATAACTTCACTCAAACTTAAGACCAAGAGTTCAATCAAGATGTGCACATGCTTTAGTGTTCACAAAGTCATTTAAATTCCAACAAATACTATTTTTCATGAATGATCAATCAATTAAGCATGGATGTTCATGTGCTTATGGAATATTTCCTCACTAGGTAAAGTGTTTCACTCAACACACAAGTGTATAAGAGGTAAAGTGTTTCACTCATTCACTCCACTATCACAATGTCACATGAATCAACTTTGCCTTTCATTTAACCACAATCAAATACATTCACAAGCATGCATCATCACAAGGACTTTTCAATGGCTTATAATGTGGCTGGGCTAACAAGAAAATTGGTTTTTCTGGATCACAAAATCCTTGAGTTAAGAGAATCATAACAACACAATCTTCTTATTCATTCCCAACTTTATTTTGCCTTTGCTTTTGCATTTGCATTGAGCTTTGCTTCTTTTTCTTTTCTTTTCTTTGCATATTCTTACTTTTTAGCTTTTAGCTCAATGCTTTTTCCTTTTTCATGTTTCCCCAATAACCCCAAACTTGAACATTTAACAATACCACACAAGATCTTCTACTTAACTCAAGGCAAAGATTTTCAATCAAGGGTGTTCAGTGTATATTTAAGGCTAAGGGTTCAAAGGATATAACACAACGTGTTCTCTTTTAGAAGGCTAACTTTATGAATTTGGCCAATAAAAAGGGTTTCAAAAACACGGCCTTTGATCATATGATGCAAAACAAGCAATTGATTCAATCATAGAACACCTGGGCAAAGTCATTCATGCTTTCAAAGTAATAGCATTCAACAATAACAACTCTGGAGCTCAAAACCTCACATATAAGCTCATTCACATTTGACATACACATCCTGCTTAATTTCACAATCACAATCATGATACCCTGCATTTGTTCACAAAGCTTGTGAATCACCTGTATAAGCATTTTAATGTGCACATCATCTCAACATTAATCAATCAATAAGCATCATTCAATCATTACTTATCACACAATCACAGTTAATAGCAAACCATCATAAGGAACCAGGTGTTCAATAGAGTACATCAAACCCTAATCTAAAAACAAAAACAAATAAGTTCAGAAAACTTAAACCACAAAAGCATAATCATATGATAGCATTCATCAGTAAATGCTATCTCAGCTCCTCATCAGTCCGAGCTCTCTGTATCTTCCTCTTCCTCTTCATCATCATCTTCATCAAATGCATCCTCCTCCTCAGCTTCATCTTCATCCATGTCTCGGGCTGAAGCTTCAGCTGCTTCAGCTCCTCCATGCCATGGTTCTTCTGGCCAAGCTACCACATTATGGAATTCATCCATAGTCCACCTGTGTGCTGGAGGGGTATCATACATCCCCACTATCATCTCAGCCGTGGCCACCTGCCCTCTGTGGATGGACTGCAACTGAGCACCTATAAGAGACATATACATGTCCCTCATCTGGAATGGTTCTGCCTCATGAGTATCAGCAGAAGTCCTGCTCTGTGCTGGCCTTCTCTCTCTACGAGCCTGGCGTGGTGGCACTGGCTGGGCTGCCTCCTCACCTCCACAGTACTGTCTGTAATAGGCCTCATCTATAGCTTTTCTTGGCCTCTCAAATGGTGGAACAGAAGTGTCCACCCCAGCTAGCTTGCAAAGGTGAGTGATCAAAGAAGGATGTCCCAGTGGTGCTTTGTTGTTTGAGGTGTTAGCACACACACTAATCTCATCAGCTATCACCTGCCCAATATTAACATTCAAGTTTCTGATAGCACAGTAGATGAAGAGTGCCCTGCTGAGAGTAATATCTGACACATGTGAACATGGCTGAATGTTGGCATGAGAAAATGCCATCCAATACTTTGCAAGAGGAGTCAAATCTGTCCTCCTAATATTAACCACTGAGCCAGATCTATTCCTTTGGAAGTGTCCTCCAGGTATGCACAATACTCTCTCAACATCCTCAAAGTCAGCACCTTCCTCCATGCTAAGAGCAAACTGGCATTGCTCACCAGCCCACACAGTATCCAGAAAGTTATTGATGGAGTCAGGATCATACCTGATAGCATGGCCTCTAACATAGCCCAAATAATTCTCAGCTGGATAATCACCAATCTTCTTTGCATTGGTGTAGAATTCTTTCACCACAGCTATGTTGGCAGGTGATGGATAAGTGGCTAGCTTCCCCCAATCATTCCCTAACACTTGCTCTCCAAATTGAGGAGCAAAGTTAGGTATCATTCCAACCTTTCTCTCCATTAGAAGTCTCCTGTCCTGAACCACCCTAAAGTGCTTCTCATGTTTCCTAGAGAGGAACCTGCCATTATGGGGCTGCTCTGGTTCCTTTTCCTTTCTCTTGGTTGCCATGGTTTTCAATCTCTTTCCTGAAGAGGATGCCATTCCTGCATTCAAATATAAATCCAAAACCACAGAACACGATGTTAATCATTAGTAAACACAAAACAAAACTCCTTTTGAAGCTAAACCACCGCTGAGGGCCAGAATTTCCCCTCAGCGCCACCAGTGCCACATTCAAACACGCAACAAACCAGAAAAAGCAAATCTGGCAGAGTGCCGCTCAGCGGTAAATGCCGCTCAGCGGTGATCTGCAGATTTTTGCAAATCTCGTTTTTAAACTGTCCTAACTCCACCCAAATGCAATTTTCAGTTTTCCAGTTCATAATCAAGCAGTTTAATCGGTTCAAACATCAAATATATCATCAAATCATGCATAGAAATCAAAACCCCTAAATATTCATGCTTTGACAATCACAGTCAATTTCAAGAACCCTAGAATGAACAAAATGCATTTTACTTACTTGGGTGGAGATGCTAGATGATATGAGAATGCTTCCAAACTAGAATGCTCTCTTCCAACCCCAAACTTTGATAGCACACTAGTGTAAAAGTGAGTGGAAGAGAAATTTTCTAAAGAGGGAAGAGTAAAAAGATGTGGGAAACCTAAGAGGAGATATGTGGGAGTCTTAGTGCAGAGAAGAGCTTGAAAGAATATAAAAACGCGCAGCTTAGGGTTTAAAAATACCCCAATGGGCTCGGGTTCCGCTAAGGGGAACTTAAGCCCATCTGCGATAGTACCGCTCAGCGGTAATTGCCGCTCAGCGGCACTTTCGTGATGTGCCCTTCTCCTTCTTTTCTTGACCTACGTGCCTTCCTAGCATACCCCTCATAGGTTCCCTGCAATTCAATGTTAAAAATGCTTATGCAAATCCTAAAAATAAACAAACAGAAAACAATCAATCAACTGGGTTGCCTCCCAGGTAGCGCTTGTTTAACGTCACGAGCCTGACCCAAAATCCACCAACACCCATCAGTAGGTGTTTCAAACTTACCAGCACCCATCAGTAGGTGCAAAATCTTCTCACCAACACCCATCAGTAGGTGTTACAAACTTAGTATCCTTCAGTAGATACTTAACCACCTAGCATCCTTCAGTAGATGCTAAATCCAACAAAATAATGTCCAGAATAATGTTCACAAATTACAAATTATAAAACAAAATCAAAAGTTTGTAAATCTACTGGGTTGCCTCCCAGCAAGCGCTCTTTTAACGTCATTAGCTTGACCCAGTAAAGTTCAAGTTCCTTCTTCTTTTTCTTCTTTCTACTGAACTTCTTCAAAAATTTGATCAAACCAGGAACCTGTTGCAGTGTCACAATCATAGGAACTTTAATCTCCAATTTCTTGAAGATTTCCATAAAGCACTTGAATTTCTTTTCCTTCCTATGATTCTTCTTTAGATAAGGATGTGATTTTTCATATGATTTCTTCTTCTTTCCTCTCATCTTCTTTTTCTTCCTTTTTCTCTCCCTAAATTTTCTCTTTTTCTTTTCTTTTATTTTTTTCTTCCCTTTTCTTTTTCTTTTCAACTTCTTTATTTTCACACAAATTTTCTTTCTCTCTTCTCTCTCAACCACTTCTTTTTCTTTTTCTTCATCTTTATCTTTCTCACTCAACTCTTCTTTCTCTTTTCTCTCTACCCTTTCCTCATCTTCCTCTAATTTTTCTTCATCAAGAATCTTGTCACTTTCAGTGATAATGACTTGCCCTTCCTCTTTAAGGTTAACTTCAATATTAACATCATCATTTAATCTCTGACTAATGTGACGAAGTTGTATCTCCATTCTTTTACATGATTCTTCAATGCTTTTCTGAGTAGAGTCGGAATTTTTCAAAAATCGTTGAAGGGTGTCCTCCAACCTATTCAAACTTCTTGATAGAAAGGGTTGTTGCTGCCATTGCTGTTGTGGTTGGTTCTCAAATTGTCCAGCAGCTTGCCAAAATTGGCTTTGATCCATGCTTGAGTGAGGTTCCCACCAGTGGTTGAGATTACTTTGGTGGAATTGAGTGCCCATATAGTTAAATTCTTGACCAAATTGCATTCTGCAGACATTAGGCACAAAACCCTAAAAACAATTGTTAGCACAAAAAGATAGAGAAAAAAAAAAATCAAAGGATATAATTGAAAAGATAAGAAGATAGGAAATAAAAACAAAAAAATAAAATAAAATAAAATAAAAACAGAAAAATAAAATAACATAAAATAAAATAAAAACAGAAAATAAAATAAAATAAAATAAAATCTAATCTAAAAAGATAAAAAGATAAAATCTAATAAAATAAAATAAAATCTAACCTAAAAAGATAAAAAGATAAAATACAATAAAAACAGAAAAATAAAAAAAAAAATTCAAATTAAAGTCAAAGATAATCAATAATCACACAAATTAACCAGTTAAACCATGAATCCCCGGCAACGGCGCCAAAAACTTGATGGACAAATTTGTAAGCACCAAAATATGATGTCACAAACTTGTTTCACAATCGGCAAGTATGACCGAATCGTTTCAAGTAATAAACTTGGTAAGACCAAGTATCGTTCTCCCAAAGGACTCACGGCCTAGTTTAGTTATGTGATTTGTTGATTAGCTAAGACTTAAGAACACAATAATTGAAGTTAATATGCAAAGACGAAAATTAAATATGTATGCATGAATTGATCAATGACAAAGACAAAAGATAAACACTTTCAAGGAAATATATGAATGAATATGTTGTTGGGGGTCAATTTCATCTCATCCACTCTCATATATTTTAGGAATTCAACATTCAAATCATCATTGTTAATGCCACTCTCTAATGTACCATTCTAGATGGCTTCTCCCTAATCAAATAGTTCATACAATTCCTAGCATTCCTAATGATTAGTTCATGAGTGCAGGAGCTTAAAGGCAACCAATATAATATTGTCAGTATAATATTGGGAGAAATTCCCCGGATCTAGATTTCCCCGTACGTGTCCGTATCAACAAAACCAATAATCATGCATTAGAATGAGTTAAACAATGCAAGCATTGAGCAAAGAGGAAAAACCCTAACTAATGATGAAAGAAAGCATATGTCTTAATTCAAAGATGTACTCAACAAATCCATATATGAGAGCTTCAAGAGATTACTTTGACTCCCCAACAAACATACAAGGTTTAGTTCACCATATTCATGGTGAACCTAGATGAATTACAATGAAAGTATGAAAGAATAAACCCAATAAAGGTGAAGAGGTAGCTTGAGCATCCAAGATCCTCCTTCAAAAGGGGTGAAAGAGAGAGTGTTTGCCTCGTTTCTGCCAAAGATGCCTAACTATAGGACGTGCAAGCCCTTATATACTAATCTAGAGTTACAAAAGATTACAAAAGTCCAAGCCCAAAAAGTGCCGCTCAGCGGTATTTACCGCTCAGCGGTGATTGCGCGTCTTCTTTCTTCCCCTCAGCGGCCATTTTGCCCCTCAGCGGTTCCAACGTCACCTCTTGAGTGCCGCTCAGCGGTAGTTTGCCGCTGAGCGGTGCCTTCGACTTCTCCTTTTTGCACTCTTTCTTGTCGTTTCTAATGTCCTCTCTCTTATTCTTCACTTCTTTCACCAAATTCACCTCAAAACCTGCACAAGAACACTTAAATCAAGCATAAACCTGTCCAGCTCTCTTATTTCTGAAAATATAAACAAAAGGCATGATTTCCAGCTAGTTTCTAAGTCTAAAGGTTGCTTTTAGTATCAACTTTAAGCATGAAAATAACAGTTTTTCAACTGTTATCAGTTTTGCCCAGGTTTTCTATGATTGAATCAATTGCTTGTTTTGCATCACATGATCAAGGCCATTTGTTGAAAACCTTTTTATTGGCCAAATTCATAAAATCAGCCCACTAAAAGAGAACACTGTGTGTTCTATCTTTTGAACCCTTAGCCTTGAATATACACTGAAAACCCTTGATTGAAAATCTTTACCTTGAGTTAAGTAGAAGATCTTGTGTGGTATTGTTAAATATTCAAGTTTGGGGTTGTTGGGAAAAACATGAAAAGCATTGAGCTAAGAGTTAAAAAAAAAGTAAGAATATGCAAAGAAAAAGAAAAGAAAAGAAAAAGAAGTAAAGCTCAATGCAGAGGCAAAAGAAAGTTGGGAATGAATAAGATGATTGTGTTGTTATGATTCTATTAACTCAAGGATTTTGTGATCCAGAAAAACCAATTTTCTTGTTAGCCCAGCCACATTATAAGCCATAGAAAAGTCCTTGTGATGATGCATGCTTGTGAATGTTTTTTATTGTGGTAAAATGAAAGGCAAAGTTAATTCATGTAACATTGTGATAGTAGAGTGAATGAGTGATCATCTCTTATACACTTGAGTGTGAGTGAAACACTTGACTGAGTGAGGAAATATCACATGAACACATGAACATCCATGTTTAATTGATTGATCATTCATGAAAATAGCATTTGGTGGAATTTAAATGACTTTGTGAATACTAAAGCATGTGCACATCTTGATCGAACTCTTGGTCATAAGTTTGAGTGAAGTTTTTGCTTATCTTGAAAAGAAGATTTTTGAATGAAGTGAATCATCATATGAATTGGTTTAAAGATAGAGTTACATCTTATTTGCTTGAGGACAAGCAAAGTTTTAAGTTTGGGGTTGTGATAACAGTTGAAAAACTGTTATTTTCATGATTAAAATTGACACTAAAAGCAACCTTTACACTTAGAAACTAGCTTGAAATCATGCTTTTCTGTATATTTTTGGAAATAAGAGAGCTGGACAGGTTTATGCTTGATTTCAGTGTTTTTGTGCAGGTTTTAAGGTGAATTTGGTAAAAGAAGTGAAGAAGGAGAGAGATGAAATCAGAAAAGACAATAAAAAGTGCAAAAGGAGAAGCCGAAGTCACCGCTCAGCGGCAGTTTACCGCTGAGCGGCACTCAGGAGTTTGCGGGAGGTCCGCTGAGGGGCAAAATGGCCGCTGAGGGGAGAAAACAAGTCACGCACTCACCGCTGAGCGGTATTTTACCGCTGAGCGGTACTCTGGAAGTCACGGGAGATCCGCTGAGGGGCAAAATGGCCGCTGAGGGGAGAAAACAAGTCACGCAATCACCGCTGAGCGGTAGTTTACCGCTGAGCGGCACTTTAATGGGCTTGGACTTGACTTTTGTAATTTACGAATGATACATAAGCTTTAGGGTTTCCTAGGGTTAGGTATCTCTGGCTGGAACGAGGCAAACACTCTCTCTACCACCCCTTTGAAGGAGGATCTTGGATACTGAGGCTTCCGCTTCACCTTTTTAGGGTTTATTCTTTCATTCTTTCATTGTAATTCATCTAGGTTCACCATGAATATGGTGAACTAACCTCTTTATGTTTGTTGGGGAATCAATGTAGTCTTGTGAAACTCTCATATATGGAATCTGTTTTTACATCTTTTAATTAAGACTTATGCTTTCTTTCATCATTAGTTAGGGTTTTTCCTCTTTGTTTAATGCTTGCATGGTTTAACTCATTCGATGCATGATTATTGGTTTTGTCGATACGGGAACGTACGGGGAAGTCTAGATCCGGGGAATTTCTCCCAATTTTATATTGGTTGTCGTTAAGCTCCTGTACTTATGAACTAATCATTAGGAATGCTAGGAATTGTATGAACTCGTGATTAGGGAGAAGCCTTCTGGAAAGGTACATTAGAGAGTGGCATTAACAATGGTGATTTGATCGTTGAATTCCTAAAATATATGAGAGTGGATAAGATGAAATTGAACCCCAACAACATATCCATACATAAATTTCATTGAAAGTGTTTATCTTTTGCTTTTTGCCATTGATCACAATTCATGCATACATGTTTCTTTTCTGTCTTGCATTTTAAACCCCAATTAATTCGTTTGTAAGTCTTAGTTAATTAAGAAATCACATAACTAAACTAGGCCGTGAGTCCTTTGGGAAGAACGATACTTGGTCTAACCAAGTTTATTACTTGAACGATTCGGTCATACTTGCCGATTGAAAACAAGTTTGTGACATCATAATTTGGTGTTCATAAATTTGTCCATCACTAGGTCGAACGTCCTGACAAGAAACGAACGGTCGTTTACAACAACAAACAGACCGAACGGTCATACACAGAAGTGTGTCCGAACGGTAAAAGCAACTTAACAGCTAAGGAAAAGGACGAACGGTATTAGGTGACCGAACAGTATGAAGACAACAGGCAATGGAAAATGATATTGAAAACTAAACCAGAAAAAACCCGAACGGTCTCTAACAATGAAGCATCTTAGAGACCGAACAGTGTAAAGGTAAAACCGAGCGGCATGCAGTAATTAAAGCTGAACAGTACAACAGCGGAAAAGCATAGGAAAATTGTAAACCGAACGTTCTTGACCGAGCGGTAATAAGAATAAAGTGTGAGCACCGAATGGTTCAAAGCAAACTAATAAAATGAGGTGGGAAAATCAACACGCATAAGCCGAACGGTACTATTAACAAAAGAAACGAACGCATATAGAAAACAGCTAAACGGTAATTAAGCAGTAAAATGGAAACAAGTTAAAACTTCAAGAATAATCGAACGGGAATAAGCAACCAATTGAAACTAAGCAACAAAGAAGGCAGCCGAACGCATGCATCAACAATGGCCAGAACAAACCGAATGGTCTACAGTAAGAACTTCGACCGAACGGTAGTAAATGGACAAACACTTACATAACCGAACGGTCTAAAGAGGTAACCGATCGGTATGAAATGCAGCAAAATTCATCAAACTTTGAACGCAGTGCGACAAAAACTAAACTTTAACTTCGAAATGCACAGATAAGCCGAAAACTATTCTAAACGCTAATGAAAATACACCGAATGGGATTAAAATGATTCGCAACAGTAAGGGCACCATCCAACGCAAACTGAGAATCAAACAGCATTGGAAATGCAACGTGAACAGTAGAATCGCAAACCAGAAATGCAGAAAGGTGACGATGAACAGTGAACAAGATGAACGAGCGATGAACGGTGAAAATAAACTAATGAGTAACTGTGTGCATCCCAATATGAAGAAAATATAAACGTTTTATCTGTTCAAGTAAGAAAACAATGAAAAGGAACCTCTTGGAGCTCTCTTCCAGCAGAACGTGTCTTACTCTCATTCATCCCATATCTCGAAATGTTCAAAGTAAAAACAAGCAAATGGTAACTGGCTGCCTCCCGGCCGTGTGCTCCTCTATTCTCATTCAAAAACAACGTTCCCCAAAATCCAAGAGCAGAAATCCGAGAGATCCTACGTGAGGGGTGGCGGCTGGACCTATAAAGGCCGTGTGTCACCTTTTTAATAAGGGTAGGGTCCACACAAAAACTTAAAAACCCTAACCTAAAAGGCACATGTCCTACAAATTATATTTTTTTACAAAATTGCCCCTAAAAGGGTCCAAAACACCTAATTCTAATTAAGGGCTTCTAGAAAACGAAATTACAACCTTAATTAGAATCTAAATGACTAAATGTTGAGCCTTTGAGTGTGTCACTCCATATCCCAATGCTCCAGATGATGTTTCCATAACTTCCATGCGATCAGAAATGCACTTAATCAGCTCAAAAAACCCAAATTAGCACAATTACGAATTTCTGACCAAATTAAGTAGAATTCGAGAAACGGGGAAATAACAGACAATTAAACACAATTCCCTGGTTTATTTAAGTGCAATAAACTAAATATAGTTCAAGAAATAACGACTCATCATGGACGAAGTTGAGGAAGTGGACGAAGTTGAGGAAGTGGACGAAGTTGACGAAGTGGATGAAGTCGAGGAAGTGAAGGAAGTGGACTAAGTGGACGAAGTTCACGAAGTGGAGGAAGTGGAGGAAGTGGAGGAAGTGGACGAAGTGAACGAAGTTGACGAAGTTGACGAAGTGGACGAAGTGGACGAAGTGTTAGAAGTTGTCGAAGTGCACGAAGTTGACGAAGTGGAGGAAGTTGACGAAGTTGACGAAGTGGAGGAAGTGGAGGAAGTGGAGGAAGTGGACGAAGTGGAGGAAGTGGACGAAGTTGACGAAGTGGACAAAATGTTAGAAGTTGTCGAACTGGAGGAAGTGGACGAAGTTGACGAAGTGTAGGAAGTGGAGGAAGTGGAGGAAGTTGACGAAGTGCAGGAAGTGGAGGAAGTTGACGAAATTAACGAAATGGACGAAGTGGAGGACGTTGACGATGTTGACGAAGTGGAGGACGTTGACGATGCTGACGAAGTGGACTAAGTGGAGGAAGTGGAGGAAGTGGAGGAAGTGGACGAAGTGGACGAAGTGGATGAAATGGACAAAGTGGAGGAAGTGGACGAAGTTGACGAAGCTGACGAAGTGGACGAACGAAGTGGTCTAACGAAGTGGACAAAGTGGACGAAGTTGACGAAGTGGACGAAGTGAACGAGGTGGAGGAGGTGGAGGAAGTGCAGTAAGTGGACGAAGTTGACGAGTTGAACGAAGTGGAGGAAGTGGAGGACGTGGAGGAAGTGGACGAAGTGGACGAAGTTGACGAATTGGACGAAGTTGACGAAGTGGACGAAGTGTTAGAAGTTGTCGAAGTGCACGAAGTTGACGAAGTGGAGGAAGTTGACGAAGTGGAGGAAGTGGAGGAAGTGGAGGAACTGGAGGAAGTGGACGAAGTTGACGAAGTGGACGAAATGTTAGAAGTTGTCGAACTGGAGGAAGTGGACGAAGTTGACGAAGTGTAGGAAGTGGAGGAAGTGGAGGAAGTTGACGAAGTGCAGGAAGTGGAGGAAGTGGACGAAGTGGAGGAAGTTGACGAAATTAACGAAATGGACGAAGTGGAGGAAGTGGAGGAAGTGGAGGAAGTGGAGGAAGTGGACGAAGTGGACGAAGTGGATGAAATGGACAAAGTGGAGGAAGTGGACGAAGAGGACGAAGTTGACGAAGTTGACGAAGCTGACGAAGTGGACGAACGAAGTCGTCTAACGAAGTGGACAAAGTGGACGAAGTTGACGAAGTGGACGAAGTGAACGAAGTGGAGGAGGTGGAGGAAGTGTAGTAAGTGGACGAAGTTGACGAGTTGAACGAAGTGGAGGAAGTGGAGGACGTGGAGGAAGTGGACGAAGTGGACGAAGTTGACGAATTGGACGAAGTTGACGAAGTAGACGAAGTTGACAAAGTGGACGAAGTTGACAAAGTGGACGAAGTTGACGAAGTTGACGAAGTTGACGAAGTTGACGAAGTTGACTAAGTTGACGAAGTGGAGGAAGTGGAGGAAATCGAGAAAGTGGAGGAAGTGGAGGAAGTGGACGAAGTTGACGAAGTGGACGAAGTGGACGAAGTGGACGAAGTGATCGAAGTGGACGAAGTGGACGAAGTGGACGAAGTGGACGAAGTGGACGAAGTGGACGAAGTAGATGAAATGGACAAAGTGGAGGAAGTGGACGAAGAGGACGAAGGGGACTAAGTTGACGAAGTTGACGAAGCTGACGAAGTGGACGAACAAAGTGGACGAAGTGGACGAAGTGGACGAAGTTGACGAAGTTGACGAAGTTGATGAAGTGGAAGAAGTGGAGGAAGGGGACGAAGTGGACGAAGTTGACAAAGTGAACGAGGTTGACGAGGTTGAGGAAGTGGAGGAACTGGAGGAAGTTGAGGAAGTGGTGGAAGTGGAGGAAATGGACGAAGTGTAGGAAGTGAATGAAGTGGAGGAAGTGAACGAAGTAGAGGGAGTGGACGAAGTTGAGGAAGTGGACGAAGTTGACGAAGTGGACGAAGTTGACGAAGTGGATGAAGTGGAGGAAGTGGACTAAGTGGACGACGTTCACGAAGTGGAGGAAGTGGAGGAAGTGGAGGAAGTGCACGAAGTGGAGGAAGTGGGCTAAGTGGACGAAGTGAACGAAGTGAACGATGTTGACGAAGTTGACGAAGTGGACGAAGTGTTAGGAGTTGTCGAAGTGGAGGAAGTGGAGGAGGTCGACAAAGTGGAGAAGTGGAGGAAGTGAACTAAGAGGACGAAGTTGACGAAGTGGAGGAAGTGGAGGAAGTGGAGGAAGTGGAGGAAGTGGACTAAGTGGACGAAGTTGACGAAGTGGAGGCAGTGGAGGAAGTGCAGGAAGTGAATGAAGTGGAGGAAATTGACGAAGAGGACAAAGTGGACGAAGATGACATAACTGACGAAGTAGACGAACGAGGTGGACGAAGTTGACGAAGTGAACGAAGTGGAGGAACGAAGTTGAGGAAGTGGAGGAAGTCGAGTAAGTGGGCGAAGTTGACGAAGTTGACGAAGTGGAGGAAGTGGAGGAAGTACACGAAGTGCAGGAAGTTGACGAAGTGGACGAAGTGTTTGACGTTGCCGAAGTAAAAGGAGTTGACGAAGTGGAGGAAGTTGACGAAGTGGCCGAAGTGGAGGAAGTTGATGAAGTTGACGAATTGGACAAAGTGGAGGAAGTTGACGAAGTTGACGTAGTGGACGAAGTGGAGGAAGTGGACGAATTGGACTGAGTGGACGAATTGGACGAAGTGGAGGAAGTGGACGAAGTAGAGGAAGTTGACGAAGTGGATGAACGAAATGGACGAAGTTGACCAAGTTGACAAAGTGGACGAATTGCAGGAAGTGGAGGAAGTGGAGGAAGTGGACGAAGTTGACAAAGTGGAAGAAGTGGAGGAAGTTGACGAAGTGGAGGAGGTTGACGAAGTGGGCGAAGTGGACGAAGTTGACGAAGAGAACGAAGTGGAGGAATTGGACGAAGTGGACGAAGTTGACGAAGTGGACGAAGTTCACGAAGTAGACGAAGTTGACGAAGTTGACGAAGTTGACGAAGGTGACGAAGTTGACGAAGTGGAGGAAGCGGAGGAAGTGGAGGAAGTGGAGGAAAATCCCGAAGTGGAGGAAGTGGACTAAGTGGACGAAGTGAACGAAGTTGGCGAAGTTGACGAAGTGGACGAAATGTTAGAAGTTGTTAAAGTGGAGGAAGTGGACGAAGTGCACGAAGTGGAGGAAGTTGACGAAGTTGATGAACTGGACGAAGTGAAGGAAGTTGACGAAGGGGACGAAGTGGAGGAAGTGGACGAAGAGGAAGAAGTGGACGAAGTTGACAAAGCTGACGAAGTGGACGAAGTTGATGAAGTGGACGAAGTTGATGAAGTGGACGAAGTGAACGAAGTGGAGGAAGTGGAGGAAATGGAGTAAGTGGACGAAGTTGACGAAGTGGACAAAGTGGAGGAAGGTGAGGAAGAGGAGGAAGTGCAAGAAGTGGACGAGGTGAAGGAAGTAGAGTAAGTGGAGGAAGTGCACGAAGTGGAGGAAGTGGACGAAGTTGACGAAGTGGAGGAAGTGGAGGAAGTGGATGAAGTGGACTAAGTTAAGGAAGTGGACGAGGTGGACGAGGTTGACGAGGTTGAGGAAGTGGAGGAAGTGGAGGAAGTTGAGGAAGTGGAGGAAGTGGTGGAAGTGGAGGAAGTGGACGAACTGGACGAAGTGAATGAAGTGGAGGAAGTGGACGAAGTTGACGAATGGAGGAAGTTGACGAAGTGGACGAAGTTGACGAAGTGGAGGAAGTTGACGAAGTGGAGGAAGTGGAGGAAGTGGACTAAGTGGACGAAGTTGACGAAGTGGAGGAAGTTGACGAAGTGGAGGAAGTGAACGAAGTAGAGGAAGTGGACTAAGTGGACGAAGTGAACGAAGTTGACGAAGTAGACGAAGTGGACGAAGTTGTCGAAGTTGAGGACGAGGACGAAGTTCACGAAGTGGACGAAGTGGAGGAAGTTGACGAAGTTGACGAAGTGGACGAAATGGAGGAAGTTGACGAAGTGGACGAAGTGGAGGAAGTGGACGAAGTGGAGGAAGTGGACGAAGTGAAGGAAGTGGAGGAAGTGGAGGAAGTGCACGAAGTGGAGGAAGTTGACGAAGTGGACGAAGTGTTAAAAGTTGCCGAAGTAAAAGGAGTTGACGAAGTGGAGGAAGTTGACGAAGTGGACGAAGTGGAGGAAGTTGATGAAGTTGACGAAGTGGACAAAGTGGAGGAAGTTGACGAAGTTGACGAAGTGGACGAAGTTGACGAAGTTGACAAAGTGGACGAATTGCAGGAAGTGGAGGAAGTGGAGGAAATGGAGGAAGTGGAGGAAGTTGACAAAGTGGATGAATTTGACGAAGTTGACGAAGTGCACGAAGTGGACGAAGTTGACGAAGTGGAGGAACGTGACGAAGTGGACGAAGTGGACAGAAGTGGACAAAGTTGACAGAAGTGGAGGAAATGGAGGAATTGGACCAAGTAGACGAACTTGACGAATTAGATTAAGTGGAGGAAATGGACGAAGTGGATGAAGTGGAGGAGGTGGACGAAGTGCAGGAAGTTGGGGAAGTGGGGGAAGTGGAGGAAGTGGACCAAGTGAACGAAGCGGAGGAAGTGGACGCATTGACGAACTGGACGAAGTTGAAGAAATAGACGAAGTTGACGAAGTGGACGAATGTGAGGTTGAAGAAGTGGACGAATTGGAGGAAGTGGAGGAAGTGGAGGAACTTGACGAAGTGGAGGAAGTTGAGGAAGTGGACGAAATGGAGGAAGTGTACGAAATGGAGGAAGTGGACTAAGTGGATGATGTGAATGAAGTTGACGAAGTTCACGAAGTTGACGAAGTGGACGAATTGTTACAAGTTGTGGAAGTGGAGGAAGTAGACGAAGTTGACGAAGTGGACGAAGTGGACGAAGTGGAGGAAGTTGAGGAAGTTGAGGAAGTGGAGGAAGTGGAGGAAGTGGAGGAAGTAGAGGAAGTGGACGAAGTTGACGAACTGGACGAAGTGGAGGAAGTGGAAGAAGTGTACTAAGCGGATGAAGTTGACGAAGTTGAGGAAGTGGAGGAAGTGGACGAAGGGAAGGAAGTGGAGGAAGTGAACGAAGTGGAGGAAGTGCACTAAGTGGACCAAGTGGACGAAGTGGGGAGGAAGTTGACGAAGTGAAGGAAGTGGAGGAAGTGGAGGAAGTGCACGAAGTGGAGGAAGTTGACGAAGTTGATGAAGTGGACGAAGTGAAGGAAGTTGACGAAGTGGACGAAGTGGACGAAGTGGACGAAGTGGACGAAGTTGACAAAGCTGACGAAGTGGACGAAGTTGATGAAGTGGACGAAGTGAACAAAGTGGAGGAAATGGAGTAAGTGGACGAAGTTGACGAAGTGGACAAAGTGGAGGAAGGTGAGGAAGAGGAGGAAGTGGAGGAAGTGGACGAGGTGAAGGAAGTGGAGTAAGTGGAGGAAGTGCAATGAGTGGAGGAAGTGGACGAAGTTGACGAAGTTGACGAAGTGGAGGAAGTGGAGGAAGTGGGGGAAGTGGATGAAGTGGACTAAGTTAAGGAAGTGGACGAAGTGGACGAAGTGGACGAGGTTGACGAGGTTGTGGAAGTGGAGGAAGTGGAGGAAGTTGAGGAAGTGGAGGAAGTGGTGGAAGTGGAGGAAGTGGACGAACTGGACGAAGTGAATGAAGTGGAGGAAGTGGAAGAAGTGGACGAAGTTGACGAAGTGGACGAAGTTGACGAAGTTGACGAATGGAGGAAGTTGACGAAGTGGAGGAAGTTGACGAAGTGGAAGAAGTGGAGGAAGTGGACTAAGTGGACGAAGTTGACGAAGTAGAGGAAGTTGACAAAGTGGAGGAAGTGGAGGAAGTGAACGAAGTAGAGGAAGTGGACTAAGTGGACTAAGTGAACGAAGTTGACGAACTAGACGAAGTTGTCGAAGTGGAGGAAGTTGACGAATTTGACGAAGTGGACGAAGTGGAGGAAGTGGACGAAGTGGAGGAAGTGGACGAAGTGAAGGAAGTGGAGGAAGTGGAGGAAGTGCACGAAGTGGAGGAAGTTGACGAAGTGGACGAAGTGTTAAAAGTTGCCGAAGTAAAAGGAGTTGACGAAGTGGAGGAAGTTGACGAAGTGGACGAAGTGGAGGAAGTTGAGGAAGTTGACGAAGTGGACAAAGTGGAGGAAGTTGACGATGTTGACGAAGTTGACGAAGTGGACGAAGTGGAGAAAGTGGAGGAAGTGGACGAAGTGGAGGAAGTGGACGAAGTAGACGAAGTTGACGAAGTGGACGAAGTTGACGAAGTTGACAAAGTGTACGAATTGGAGGAAGTGGAGGAAGTGGAGAAAATGGAGGAAGTGAAGGAAGTTGACAAAGTGGACGAAGTTGACGAAGTGGACGAAGTTGACGAAGTGGAGGAACTTGACGAAGTGAACGAAGTGGATGAAGTGGACGAAGTGGACAAAGTTGACAGAAGTGGAGGAAATGGAGGAATTGGACCAAGTAGACGAACTTGACGAATTAGATTAAGTGGAGGAAGTGGACGAAGTGGATGAAGTGGAGGAAGTGGACGAAGTGGACGAAATGCACGAAGTGGGGGAAGTGGGGGAAGTGGAGGAAGTGGACCAAGTGAACGAAGCGGAGGAAGTGGACGCATTGACGAACTGGACGAAGTTGAAGAAATAGACGAAGTTGACGAAGTGGACGAATGTGAGGTTGAAGAAGTGGACGAATTGGAGGAAGTGGAGGAAGTGGAGGAACTTGACGAAGTGGAGGAAGTTGAGGAAGTGGACGAAGTGGAGGAAGTGTACAAAGTGGAGGAAGTGGACTAAGTGGATGATGTGAATGAAGTTGACGAAGTTGACGAAGTTCACGAAGTTGACGAAGTGGACGAATTGTTACAAGTTGTGGAAGTGGAGGAAGTGGACGAAGTTGACGAAGTGGACGAAGTGGACGAAGTAGACGAAGTGGAGGAAGTTGAGGAAGTTGAGGAAGTGGAGGAAGTGGAGGAAGTGGAGGAAGTAGAGGAAGTGGACGAAGTTGACGAACTGGACGAAGTGGAGGAAGTCGAAGAAGTGTACTAAGTGGACGAAGTTGACGAAGTTGAGGAAGTGGAGGAAGTGGACGAAGGGAAGGAAGTGGAGGAAGTGAACGAAGTGGAGGAAGTGCACGAAGTGGACCAAGTGGACGAAGTGGACGAAGTGGGCGGAGTGGGGAGGAAGTTGACGAAGTGAAGGAAGTGGAGGAAGTGGAGGAAGTGAACGAAGAGGAAGAAGTTTACGAAGCTGACAAAGTGGACGAAGTTGACGAAGTTGACGAAGTTGACAAAGTTCACGAAGTGGACGAAGTGAACGAAGTGGAGGAACGAAGTGGAGGAAGTGGAGGAAGTGGAGTAAGTAGACGAAGTTGACGAAGGGGACGAATTTGAGGAAGTGGAGGAAGTGGACGAAGTGAAGGAAGTGGAGGAAGTGGACGAAGTGCATGAAGTGGAGGAAGTTGACGAAGTTGACGAAGTGGACGAAGTGTTAAAAGTTGTCGAAGTAAAAGGAGTTGACGAAGTGGAGGAAGTTGACGAAGTGGACGAAGTGGAGGAAGTTGATGAAGTTGACGAAGTGGACAAAGTGGAGGAAGTTGACGAAGTTGACGAAGTGGACGAAGTTGACGAAGTGGAGGAAGTGGAGGAAGTTGACGAAGTGGACGAAGTGGACTAAGTGGACGAATTGGACGAAGTGGAGGAATTGGACGAAGTAGACGAAGTTGACGAAGTGGACGAAGTTGACAAAGTGGACGAATTGGAGGAAGTGGAGGAAGTTGACAAAGTGGACGAAGTTGACGAAATTGACGAAGTGGACGAATTGGAGGAAGTGGAGGAGGTGGAGGAAGTCGACAAAATTGACGAAGTGGACAAATTTAACGAAGGTGACGAAGCTGAAGAACTTGTCGAAGTGGACGAAGTGGACGAAGTGGTTGAAGTGGACGAAGTGGACGAAGTGGACGAAGTGGACGAAGTGGACGAAGTGGACGAAGTGGACGAAGTGGACGAAGTGGACGAAGTGGACGAAGTGGACGAAGTGGACGAAGTGGACGAAGTGGACGAAGTGGAGGAAGTGGAGGAAGTGGAGGAAGTGGAGGAAGTGGAGGAAGTGTATGAAGTGGCCGAAGTGAACGAAGTTCAGGAAGTGGACGAAGTGGAGGAAGTCGACGAAGTTGACGAAGTGGACGAAGTTGACGAACTGGACGAAGTGGAGGAAGTGGAAGAAGTGGACTAAGTGGACGAAGTTCACGAAGTGGACGAAGTGAACGAAGTGGAGGAGGTGGAGGAAGTCGAGTAAGTGGACGAAGTTGACGTAGTTGACGAGGTGAACGAATTGGACGAAGTGGAGCAAGTGGAGCAAGTGGAGGAAGTGGACGAAGTTGACGAATTGGACGAAGTTGTCAAAGTGGACGAAGTTGACGAAGTTGACTAAGTTGACGAAGTGGACGAAGTGGACGACGTGGAGGAAGTCGAGGAAGTGGAGGAAGTGGAGGAAGTGGACTAAGTGGACGAAGTTGACGAAGTGGACGAAGTGGACGAAGTGGACGAAGTGGACGAAGGGGACGAAGTTGACTAAGTTGACTAAGTGGAGGAAGTGGACGAAGTTGATCAAGTGGACGAAGTGGAGGAAGTGGACTAAGTGGATGAAGTTGACGAAGTGGAGGAAGTGGAGGAAGTGGACGTAGTGAAGGGAAGTGGGAGAAGTGGAGGAAGTGGAGGAAGTGGACGAAGTGGACGAAGTTGACGAAGTGGACGAAGTGGAGGAAGTGGACGATGTGGACGAAGTGGACCAAGTTGACGAAGTTGACGAAGTGGTTGAAGTGGACTAAGTGGACAAAGTTGACGAAGTGGAGGAAGTGGAAGAAGTGGACGAAGTTCACGAAGTGGAGGAAGTAGAGGAAGTGGTGGAAGTGGAGGAAGTGGAGGAAGTTGAAGAAGTGGACGAAGTTGACAATGTACACAAAGTTGACGAATTAGACGAATTGGACGAAGTTGACGAAGTTGACGAAGTAGACGAAGTGGACGAAGTGGATGAAGTTGATGAAGTGGAGGAAGTGGAGGAAGTGGACGAAATGGAGGAATTGGACTAAGTGGACTAAGTGGACGAAGTGGACGAAGTGGAGGAGATGGACAAAGTGGAGGAAGTGGACGAATTGGACGAAGTGGAGGAAGTGGACGAAGTAGACGAAGTTGATGAAGTGGAAGAAGTGGACAAAGTGAATGAAGTGGAGGAAGTGGAGGAAGTGGAGGAAGAGGACGAGGTTGACGAGGCTGAGGAAGTGGAGGAAGTGGAGGAAATGGACGAAGTGCACGAAGTGGACGAAGTGTTAGAAGTTGCCGAAGTAAAAGGAGTTGACGAAGTGGAGGAAGTTGACAAAGTGGACGAAGTGGACGAAGTTGATCAAGTTGACAAAGTGGACAAAGTGGAGGAAGTTGACGAAGTGGAGGAAGTGGAGGAAGTTGACGAAGTGGACGAAGTGGAGGAAGTGGAGGAAGTGGACGAAGTAGACTAAGTGGACGAATTGGACGAAGTTGACGAAGGGCATGAACGAAGTGGACGAAGTGGACGAAGTTGACGAGGTTGACAAAGTTGACAGAGTGGAGAATTGGAGGAAGTGGAGGAAGTGGAGGATGTGGACGAAGTGGACAAAGTGGACGAAGTTGACGAAGTGGACGAAGTTGAAGAAGTGGACGAAGTTGACGAAGTGGAGTAAGTTGACAAAGAGGACATAGTGGATGAGGTGGACGAAGTAGACGAAGTGGACGAATTTGACGAAGTGGACGAAGTTGAAGAAGTGGACGAAGTTGACGAAGTGGAGGAAGTTGACGAAGGGGATGAAGTTGATGAGGTGGACGAAGTGGACGAAGTCGACGAAGTGGAATAAGTTGACGAAGTTTACGAAGTGGACGAAGTTGACGAAGTGGACGAAGTTAACGAAGTGGAGGAAGTGGACTAAGTGGATGAAGTTGACGAAGTGGAGGAAGTGGAGGAAGTGGACGTAGTGAAGGAAGTGGAGGAAGTGGAGGTAGTGCACGAAGTGGAGGAAGTGGAGAAAGTGGACGAAGTTGACGAAGTGGACGAAGTGGAGGACGTGGACGAACTGGACGAAGTGGACAAAGTGGACGAAGTTGACAAAGTTGACAAAGTGGAGAATTGGAGGAAGTGGAGGAAGTGGAGGATGTGGACGAAGTGGCCAAAGTGGACGAAGTTGAAGAAGTGGACGAAGTTGACGAAGTGGAGGAAGTT
This sequence comes from Vigna umbellata, assembly GCF_029865625.1. NCBI lineage: Eukaryota > Viridiplantae > Streptophyta > Magnoliopsida > Fabales > Fabaceae > Vigna > Vigna umbellata. The sequence continues at coordinate 11,154,435 of NC_142171.1, read as the reverse complement.
AATGAAGGGGACGAAGTGGATGAGGTGGACGAAGTGGAAGAATTTGACGAAGTGGACGAAGTTGAAGAAGTGGACGAAGTTGACGAAGTGGAGGAAGTTGACGAAGGGGACGAAGTGGATGAGGTGGACGAAGTGGACGAAGTGGACGAATTGGTCGAAGTGGATGAAGTCGAGGAAGTGGAGGAAATGGAGGAATTAGACTAAGTAGACAAACTTGACGAAGTGGACGAAGTGGAGGAAATGGAGGAAGTGGACGAAGTGGACTAAGTGCAGGAAGTGGGGGAAGTGGAGGAAGTGGAGGAAGTGGACGAAGTGAACGAAGCGGAGGAAGTGGACGAATTGACGAACTGGACGAAGTTGAAGAAATTAACGAAGTTGACGAAGTGGACGAATGTGAGGTTGAACAAGTGGACGAATTGGAGGAAGTGGACGAAGTGGACTAAGTGGAGGAAGTTGACGAAGTGGAGGAAGTGGACGAAGTGGAGGAAGTGGAGGAAGTGCACGAAGTGGAGGAAGTGGACTAAGTGGACGAAGTGAACGAATTTGACAAAGTTGACGAAGTGGACGAAATGTTAGAAGTTGTCGAAGTGGAAGAAGTGGACGAAGTTGACGAAGTGGACGAAGTGGAGGAAGTTGACGAACTGGACGAAGTGGAGAAAGTGGAGGAAGTGGAGGAAGTGGAGGAAGTGGATGAAGTAGACTAAATGGATGAATTGGACGAAGTGGACGAAGTAGACGAAGTTGACGAAGGGGATGAACGAAGTGGACGAAGTTGACAAAGTGGACGAATTGGAGGAAGTGGAGGAAGTTGAGGAAGTGGAGGAAGTCGACGAAGTGGACGAAGTGGAAAAAGTGGACGAAGTGGACGAAGTTGACGAAGTGGACGAAGTTGACGAAGTGGAGGAAGTTAACGAAGTGGACGAAGTGGATGAAGTGGACGTAGTGGACGAAGTTGACGAAGTGGATGAAGTGGAGGAAGTGGTGGAAATGGAGGAATTGGACTAAGTGGACGAAGTTACGAAGTGGAGGAAATGGACGAAGTGGACGAGGTGGACGAAGTGCAGGAAGTGGGGGAAGTGGGGGAAGTGGAAGAAGTCAACGAAGCGGAGGAAGTGGACGAATTGACGAAGTGGACGAAGTTGACGACATTGACGAAGTGGACGAAGTTCACAAACTGGACAAATGTGAGGTTGAAGAAGTGGACGAATTGAAGGAAGTGGAGGAAGTGGAGGAAGTGGACAAAGTTGACGAAGCGGACAAAGTTGACGAAGTGGACAAAGTGGACGAAGTGGATGAAATGGAGGAAGTGGAGGAAGTGGAGGAAGTGGACGAAGTGTGCGAAGTGAACGAAGTGGAGGAAGTGGAGGAAGTGGAGGAAGTGGAGGAAGTGGACGAAGTGGAGGAAATAGAGGAAGTAGACGAAGTGGACGAAGTGGAGGAAGTGCACGAAGTGGAGGAAGTGGACTAAGTGGACGAAGTTAACGAAGTTGACAAAGTTGACGAAGTGGACGAAGTGTTAGAAGTTGACGAAGTGCAGGAAGTGGAGGAAGTGGACGAAGTGGAGGAATTGACGAAATTAACGAAGTGCACGAAGTGGAGGACGTTGACGATGTTGACGAAGTGGACTAAGTGGAGGAAGTGGAGGAAGTGGAGGAAGAGGAAGAAGTGGACGAAGTTGACGTAGTTGACGAAGTGGACAAAATGGACGAAGTGGAGGAAGTGGAGGAAGTGGAGGAAGTGGAGGATGTGGAGGAAGTAGAGGAAGTGGACGAGGTGGATGAAATCGACAAAGTGGAGGAGGTGGACGAAGAGGACGAAGTGGACGAGGTTTACGAAGCTGACGAAGTGGACGAACGAAGTGGACTAACGAAGTGGACGAAGTTGACGAAGTGGACGAAGTGGACGAAGTTGACGAAGTGGACAAAGTGGAGGAGGTGGAGGAGGTGGAGTAAGTCGACGAAGTTGACGTAGTTGACGAAGTGAACGAAGAGGACGAAGTGGAGGAAGGGGACGAAGTGGACGAATTGGACGAAGTTGACGAAGTAGCCGAAGTTGACAAAGTGGACGAAGTTGACAAAGTGGACGAAGTTGACGAAGTTGACAAAGTGGACGAAGTGGAGGAAGTCGAGGAAGTGGACGAAGTGTAGGAAGTCGAGGAAGTGGACTAAGTGGACGAAGTTGACGAACTTGACGAAGTGAACAAAGTGGATGAAGTGGACGATGTGAACAAAGTGGACGAAGTGGACGAAGTGGACGAAGTGAACGAAGTGGACGAAGTCGACGAAGTGGAATAAGTTGACGAAGTTTACGAAGTGGACGAAGTTTACGAAGTGGATGAAGTTGACGAAGTGGAGGAAAGAGACTAAGTGGATGAAGTTGACGAAGTAGAGGATGTGGAGGAAGTGGACGTAGTGAAGGAAGTGGAGGAAGTGGAGGAAGTGGAGGAAGTGGAGGAAGTGCACGAAGTGGAGGAAGTGGAGGAAGTGGAGCAAGTGCACGAAGTGGAGCAAGTGGAGGAAGTGGACGAAGTGGACGAAGTTGACAAAGTTGAAAAAGTGGAGAATTGGAGGAAGTGGACAAAGTGAACGAAGTTGACGAAGGGGACGAAGTTGAAGAAGTGGACGAAGTTGACGAAGTGGAGGAAGTTGACGAAGGGGACGATGTGTATGAGGTGGACGAAGTGGACGAAGTGGACGAATTTAACGAAGTGGATGAAGTGGAGGAAGTGGAGGAAATGGAGGAATTGGACTAAGTAGACAAACTTGACGAAGTGGACGAAGTGGAGGAAATGGAGGAAGTGGACGAAATGGACTAAGTGCAGGAAGTGGGGGAAGTGGGGGAAGTGGAGGAAGTGGACGAAGTGAACGAAGCGGAGGAAGTGGACGAATTAACGAACTGGACGAAGTTGAAGAAATTAACGAAGTTGACGAAGTGGACGAATGTGAGGTTGAAGAAGTGGACAAATTGGAGGAAGTGGACGAAGTGGACTAAGTGGAGGAAGTTGACGAAGTGAACGAAGTGGAGGAACTGCACGAAGTGGAGGAACTGGACTAAGTGGACGAAGTGAACGAATTTGACGAAGTGGACGAAATGTTAGAAGTTGTCGAAGTGGAAGAAGTGGACGAAGTTGACGAAGTGGAGGAAGTTGACGAAGTGGACGAAGTGGAGAAAGTCGAGGAAGTGGAGGAAGTGGAGCAAGTGGATGAAGTAGACTAAGTGGATGAATTGTACGAAGTGGACGAAGTAAACGAAGTTGACGAAGGGGATGAACGAAGTGGACGAAGTTGACGAAGTTGACAAAGTGGACGAATTGGAGGAAGTGGAGGAAGTGGACGTAGTGGACGAAGTGGACAAAGTGGACGAAGTTGACGAAGTGGACGAAGTTGACGAAGTGGACGAAGTTGACGAAGTGGACGAAGTTGACGAAGTGGACGAAGTGGATGAAGTGGACGAAGTGGACGAAGTTGACGAAGTGGATGACGTGGAGGAAGTGGTGGAAATGGAGGAATTGGACTAAGTGGACGAAGTTGACGAAGTGGAGGAAACGGACGAAGTGGACGAGGTGGACGAAGTGTAGGAAGTGGGGGAAGTGGGGTGATGGACAAATTTATGAACACCAAATTATGATGTCACAAACTTGTTTTCAATCGGCAAGTATGACCGAATCGTTCAAGTAATAAACTTGGTTAGACCAAGTATCGTTCTTCCCAAAGGACTCACGGCCTAGTTTAGTTATGTGGTTTCTTGATTAACTAAGACTTACAAACGAAATATTTGGGGTTTAATATGCAAGACAGAAAATAAACATGTATGCATGAATTTTGATCAATGGCAAAAAGCAAAAGATAAACACTTTCAATGAAATATAGATATGAATATGTTGTTGGGGGTCAATTTCATCTTATCCACTCTCATATATTTTTAGGAATTCAACAGTCAAATCATCATTGTTAATGCCACTCTCTAATGTACCTTTCCAGAAGGCTTCTCCCTAATCACGAGTTCATACAATTCCTAGCATTCCTAATGATCAGTTCATAAGTGCAGGAGCTTAATGACAACCAATATAAAATTGGGAGAAATTCCCCGGATCTAGACTTCCCCGTACGTGCCCGTATCGACAAAACCAATAATCATGCATCGAATGAGTTAAACAATGCAAGCATTAAGCAAAGAGGAAAAACCCTAACTAATGATGAAAAGAAAGCATAAGTCTTAATTAAAAGATGTAAAAACAGATTCCATATATGAGAGTTTCACAAGATTACATTGATTCCCCAACAAACATACAGAGTTTAGTTCACCATATTCATGGTGAACCTAGATGAATTACAATGAAAGAATGAAAGAATAAACCCTAAAAAGGTGAAGAGGAAGCCTCAGCATCCAAGATCCTCCTTCAAAAGGGTGGAAGAGAGAGTGTTTGCTTCGTTCCAGCCAAAGATGCCTAACCCTAGGAAACCCTAAAGCTTATATATCATTCGTAAATTACAAAAAGTCAAGTCCAAGCCCATTAAAGTGCCGGTCAGCGGTAAAATACCGCTCAGCGGTGAGTGCGTGACTTGTTTTCTCCCCTCAGCGGCCATTTTGCCCCTCAGCGGACCTCACGTGACTTCCAGAGTGCCGCTCAGCGGTAAACTGCCGCTGAGCGGTGACTTCGGCTTCTCCTTTTTGCACTTTTTGTTGTCTTTTCTGATTTCAACTCTCTCCTTCTTCACTTCTTTCACCAAATTCACCTTAAAACCTGCACAAAAACACTGAAATCAAGCATAAACCTGTCCAGCTCTCTTATTTCTGAAAATATCAATAAAAGACATGATTTCAAGCTAGTTTTTAAGTGTAAAGGTTGCTTTTAGTATGAATTTTAAGCATGAAAAAAACAGTTTTTCAACTATTATCATGGGGGAAGTGGACGAAGTGAACGAAGCGGAGGAAGTGGACGAGTTGACGAAGTGGACGAAGTTGACGACATTGACGAAGTTCACGAACTGGACAAATGTGAGGTTGAAGAAGTGGATGAATTGGAGGAAGTGGAGGAAGTGGTGGAAGTGGACAAAGTTGACGAAGTGGACCAGGTTGACGAAGTGGACGAAGCGGACGAAGTGGATGAAGTGGAGGAAGTGGACGAAGTGGACGAAGTGGACGAAGTGTGTGAAGTGAACGAAGTGGAGGAAGTGGAGGAAGTGGACGAAGTGGACGAAGTGGAGGAAATAGAGGAAGTGGACGAAGTGGAGGAAGTGCATGAAGTGGAGCAAGTGGACTAAGTGGACGAAGTGAACGAAGTTGACAAAGTTGACGAAGTGGACGAAGTGGACGAAGTGGACGAAGTGGACGAAGTGTTAGAAGTTGTCGAAGTGCAAGAAGTGGAGGAAGTGGACGAAGTGGAGGAAGTTGAAAAAATTAACGAAGTGCACGAGGTGGAGGACGTTGACGATGTTGACGAAGTGGACTAAGTGGAGGAAGTGGAGGAAGAGGAAGAAGTGGACGAAGTTGACGTAGTTGACGAAGTGGACGAAATGGACGAAGTGGAGGAAGTGGAGGAAGTGGAGGAAGTGGAGGAAGTGGAGGAAGTGGAGGAAGTGGAGGAAGTGGACGAGGTGGATGAAATGGACAAAGTGGAGGAAGTGGACGAAGAGGACGAAGTGGACGAAGTTGACGAAGTGGACAAAGTTGACGAAGATGACGAAGCTGACGAAGTGGACGAACGAAGTGGTCTAACAAAGTGGACAAAGTTGACGAAGTTGACGAAGTGGACGAAGTGGAGGAGGTGGAGGAGGTGGAGTAAGTCGACGAAGTTGACGTAGTTGACGAGGTGAACGAAGTGGACGAAGTGGAGGAAGTGGAGGAAGTGGACGAATTGGACGAAGTTGACGAAGTAGCCGAAGTTGACAAAGTGGACGAAGTTGACAAAGTGGACGAAGTTGACGAAGTTGACAAAGTGGACGAAGTCGAGGAAGTCGAGGAAGTGGACGAAGTGTAGGAAGTGGAGGAAGTGGACTAAGTGGACGAAGTTGACGAAGTGAACAAAGTGGACGAAGTTGACGAACTGAACGAATTCGACGAAGTGGACGAAGTCGACGAAGTGGAATAAGTTGACGATGTTTACGAAGTGGACGAAGTTGACGAAGTGGATGAAGTTGACGAAGTTAAGGAAGTGCACTAAGTGGATGAAGTTGACGAAGTGGAGGAAGTGGACGTAGTGAAGGAAGTGGAGGAAGTGGAGGAAGTGGAGGAAGTGCACGAAGTGGAGGAAGTGGACGAAGTGGATGAAGTTGACGAAGTGGACGAAGTGGAGGAAGTGGACGAAGTTGACGAAGTGGTGGAAGTGGACTAAGTGTTACAAGTTGTCGAAGTGGACGAAGCGGACGAAGTGGACGAAGTGGAGGAATTTGAAAAAGTTGACGAAGTGGACGAAGTGGAGGAAGTTGACGAAGTGGACGAAGTGGACGAAGTGGAGAAAGTGGAGGAAGTGGAGGAAGTGGAGGAAGTGGACTAAGAGGAAGAAGTTCACGAAACTGACGAAGTGGACGAAGTTAACGAAGTGGACGAAGTGAATGAAGTGGAGGAACAAAGTAGAGGAAGTGGACGAAGTGGAGTATGTGGACGAAGTTGACGAAGTGGACGAAGTGGAGGAAGTGGACGAAGTGGACGAAGTTGACGAAGTTGACGAAGTGGAGGAAGTGGACGAAATGGACGAAGTGGACGAAGTTGACGAAGTGGTGGAAGTGGACTAAGTGGACGAAAATTGACGAACTGGAGGAAGTGGAAGAAGTGTAGGAAGTGGAGTAAGTGGACAAAGTGGACGAAGTTCACGAAGTGGAGGAAGTGGAGGAAGTGGAGGATGTGGTGGAAGTGGAGGAAGGGGAGGAAGTGGTGGAAGTGGAGGAAGGGGAGGAAGTTGAAGAAGTGGACGAAGTTGACAATGTACACAAAGTTGACGAATGACGAACTTGACGGAGTAGACGAAGTTGACGATGTAGACGAAGTGGACGAAGTGGATGAAGTTGACGAAATGGAGGAAGTGGAGGAAGTGGAAGAAATGGAGGAATTGGACTAAGTGGACTAAGTCGACGAAGTTGACGAAGTGGACGAAGTGGAGGAAATGGACAAAGTGGAGGAAGTGGACGAAGTGGAGGAAGTGGACGAAGTGGACTACGTAGACGAATTGGACGAAGTGGAGGAAGTGGACAAAGTAGATGAAGTGGATGAAGTGGATGAAGTGGACGAAGTGGATGAAGTGGATGAAGTGGACGAAGTGGACGAGGTGGACGAAGTGGACGAAGTGGACGAGGTTGACGAGGTTGACGAGGTTGAGGAAGTGGAGGAAGTGGAGGAAGTTGAGAAAGTGGACGAAGTCGACGAAGTCGACGAAGTGGACGAAGTGGACGAAGGTGACGAAGTGGATGAAGTGGAGGAAGTGGAGGAAGTGGACTAACTGGACGAAGTTGAGAAAGTGGACGAAGTCGACGAAGTGGACGAAGTGGACGAAGTGGACGAAGTTGACGAAGTGGACGAAGGTGACGAAGTGGATGAAGTGGAGGAAGTGGAGGAAGTGGACTAAGTGGAGGAAGTGGAGGAAGTAGAGGAAGTGCACGAAGTGGAGGAAGTGGACTAAGTGGACGAAGTGAACGAAGTTGACGAAGTTGACGAAGTTGACGAAGTGGACGAAGTGTTAGAAGTTGTCGAAGTGGACGAAGTGGACGAAGTGGAGGAAGTTGACGAAGTTGACGAAGTGGAGGAAGTGCATGAAGTGAAGGAAGTGGAGGAAGTCGACGAAGAGGACAAAGTGGACGAAGTTGACGAAGTTGACGAAGTGGACGAAGTAGATGAAGTGAACGAAGTGGAGGAACGAAGTGGAGGAAGTGCAGGAAGTTGAGTAAGTGGGCGAAGTTGACGAAGTTGACGAAGTGGACGAAGTGGAGGAAGTGAAGGAAGTCGAGAAAGTGGAGGAAGTGGACGAGGTGAAGGAAGTGGAGGAAGTGCACGAAGTGGAGGAAGTTGACGAAGTGGACGAAGTGTTAGAAGTTGCCGAAGTGAAAGAAGTTGACGAAGTGGAGGAAGTTGACAAAGTTGACGAAGTGGACGAAGTGGAGGAAGTTGATGAAGTTGACGAAGTCGAGGAAGTTGACGAAGTTGACGAAGTGGATGAAGTGGAGGAAGTGGAGGAAGTGGATGAGGTGGACGAAGAGGACTAAGTGGACGAATTGGACGAAGTGGAGGAAGTGGACGAAGTAGCCAAAGTTGACGAAGTGGATGAACGAAGTGGACGAAGTTGACGAAGTTGACAAAGTGGACGAATTGGAGGAAGTGGAGGAAGTGGACGAAGTGGATGAAGTGGACGAAGTTGACAAAGTGGACGAAGTTGACGAAGTGGACGAAGTGGACGAAGGGGAGGAAGTTGACGAAGTTGACAAAGTGGATGAAGTGGACGAAGTTGACGAAGTGGACGACGTGGATGAAGTGGAGGAAGTGGAGGAAGTCGACGAAGTGGAGGAAGTGGACGAGGTTGACGATGTTGACGAAGTGGACGAAGTTGACGAAGTTGACGAAGTGGACGAAGTGGAGGAAGATGACGATGTTGACGAAGTGGACTAAATGGAGGAACTGGAGGAAGAGGACGAAGTGGACGAAGTTGACGTAGTTGACGAAGTGTAGGAAGTATAGCAAGTGGAGGAAGTGGAGGAAGTGGAGAAAGTGGACGAAGTGGACGAAGATGACGAAGTTGACGAAGTAGACAAAGTGGACGAAGTGGACGAAGTTGACGAAGTGGACGAAGTGGAGGAAGTTGACGGTGTTGACGAAGTGGACTAAGTGGACGAAGTGGAGGAAGTGGAGGAAGAGGACGAAGTGGACGAAGTTGAGGTACTTGACGAAGTGTAGGAAGTGGAGGAAGTGGAGGAATTGGAGGAAGTGGAGGAAGTGGAGAAAGTGGAGGAAGTGGACGAAGATGACGAAGTTGACGAAGTAGACAAAGTTGACGAAGTTGACAAAGTGGACGAAGTGGGGGAAGTGGACGAAGTGGACAAAGTTGACGAAGTTGACTAAGTGGACGAAGTGGACGAAGGGGAGGAAGTGGACGAAGTTGACGAAGTGGATGAAGTGGACGAAGTTGACGAAGTGGACGAAGCGAAGGAAATGGACGGAGTGGACGAAGTGGACGAAGTGAAGGAAATGGACGGAGTGGACGAAGTGGACGAAGTGGACAAAGTGGGGGAAGTGGGGGAAGTGGAGGAAGTGGAGGAAGTGGACGAAGTGGAGGAAGTGGACGAAGTGGACAAAGTTGACGAAGTTGACTAAGTGGACGAAGTGGACGAAGTGTTAGAAGTTGTCGAAGTGGAGGAAGTGGAGGAAGTTGACGATGTTGAGGAAGTGGACTAAGTGGAAGAAGTGGAGCAAGTGGAGGAAGAGGACGAAGTGGACGATGTTGACGTAGTTGACGAAGTGGACGAAGTGAAGGAAGTGGAGGAAGTGCAGGTGATGACAAATTTATGAACACCGAAAAACGGCGCCACAAACTTGTTTAACAATTGGCAAGTATGTCAGAATCGTTTCAAGTAATAAAACTCGGTAAGACCACGTATCGTTCTCCCAAAGGACTCACGACCTAGTTAGTTATATGATTTGTTGATTATTTAAGACTTGTGAACAATTGATTGTAGGTTTAAATGCAAAAGACAGTAATTAAACATGTATGCATGAAGTTGGTCAATGGAAAAGAGGAATACAAACACTTTAATGAATTAGATGGATGAGTATGTTGTTGGGGTTATCAATTTCATCTTATCCACTCTCATATACTTTTAGGAATTCATCATTCTTTTCATCAATTGCTAATGCCACTCTCTAAATCACCTTGCAAGAAGGCCTATCCTTAATTACGAGTTCATACAATTCCTAGCATCCCTAATAATTAATTCTGAAGTGCAGAAGCTTAACGGCAACCAACCCTCATATTCCTATGTCTAGGCAATATGCTATTGGGAGAAATTCCCCGGATCTAGATTTCCCCGTACGTTCCCATATCGACAAAATCAATAATCATGGCATTGAATGAGTTAAACAATGCAAGCTTTAAGCAAAGAGGAAAAACCCTAACTAATGATGAAAGAAAGCATGTATCTTAAAATAAGATGTTAAAACACAAATTCCATATATGAGAGTTTCACAAGACTACATGGATTCCCCAACAACCAAACAAGGTTTAGTTCACCATATTCATGGTGAAACTAGATGAACAATAATGAAAGAATGCAAGAGATAGAAAAACCCGAGAAAGAGAAGAGGAGAGCCGTCACCATCTCCCAATCTACCCCCAAGGGGTGGAAAAGTGAGTATTTGCTTCGTCTCAGCCAAAGATAAAAACCCTAGGACGTCCTAAAGCTTATATACTATTCTAAAATATACAGAAAATTAGGCCCAAGCCCAAAATAGTGCCGCTCAGTGATAACAGTTGAAAAACTGTTATTTTCATGCTTAAAAGTGATACTAAAAGCAACCTTTAGACTTAGAAACTAGCTTGAAATCATGCATTTTGTTTATATTTTCAGAAATAAGAGAGCTGGACAGGTTTATGCTTGATTTGAGTGTTTTTGTGCAGGTTTTGAGGTGAATTTGGTGAAAGAAGTGAAGAATGAGAGAGAGGACATTAGAAAAGACAAGAAAGAGTGCAAAAAGAGAAGTCGAAGGCACCGCTCAGCGGCAAACTACCGCTGAGCGGCACTCAAGAGGTGGCGTTGGAACCGCTGAGGGGCAAATGGCCGCTGAGGGGAAGAAAGAAGACGCGTAACCACCGCTGAGCGGTAAATGGCGCTGAGCGGCACTTTTTGGGCTTGGGCTTTTGTAATCTTTTGTAACTCTAGATTAGTATATAAGGGCTTGCACGTCCTTTAGTTAGAGATCTTTGGCAGAAACGAGGCAAACACTCTCTCTTTCACCCCTTTGAAGGAGGATCTTGGATGCTCAGGCTACCTCTTCCACTTTATTGGGTTTATTCTTTCATACTTTCATTGTTATTCATCTAGGTTCACCATGAATATGGTGAACTAAACCTTGTATGTTTGTTGGGGAATCAATGTAATCTCTTGAAGCTCTCATATATGGAATCTGTTGAGTACATCTTTGAATTAAGACATATGCTTTCTTTCATCATTAGTTAGGGTTTTTCCTCTTTGCTCAATGCTTGCATTGTTTAACTCATTCTAATGCATGATTATTGGTTTTGACGATACGGACACGTACGGGGAAGTCTAGATCCGGGGAATTTCTCCCAATATTATACTAACAATATTCTATTGGTTGCCTTTAAGCTCCTGCACTCATGAACTAATCATTAGGAATGCTAGGAATTGTATGAACTATTTGATTAGGGAGAAGCCATCTAGAATGGTACATTAGAGAGTGGCATTAACAATGATGATTTGAATGTTGAATTCCTAAAATATATGAGAGTGGATGAGATGAAATTGACCCCCAACAACATATTCATTCATATATTCCATTGAAAGTGTTTATCTTTGTCTTTGCCATTGATCAAAATTCATGCATACATGTTTATTTTCTGTCTTGCATTTTAAACTCAAATATTTCGTTTGTAAGTCTTAGTTAATCAAGAAACCACATAACTAAACTAGGCCGTGAGTCCTTTGGGAAGAACGATACTTGGTCTTACCAAGTTTTATTACTTGAACGATTCGGTCATACTTGCCGATTGTGAAACAAGTTTGTGACATCATATTTTGGTGCTTACAAATTTGTCCATCAAGTTTTTGGCGCCGTTGCCGGGGATTCATGGTTTAACTGGTTAATTTGTGTGATTATTGATTACCTTTGACTTTAATTTTGAATTTCTGTTTTTATTTTTTCTGTTTTTATTTTTTTATCTTTTTAGATTTGATTTTTATCTTTTAGGTTAGATTTTATTTTTATCTTTTTAGATTAGATTTTATTTTAATTTCGAATTTTTATTTTATTTTTCTGTTTTCTGTTTTTCTGTTTTCTGTTTTTTATTTTTCGGTTTTTATTTGATTTTATTTTATCTTTTTAGATTAGATTTTATTTTATTTTATTAGATTTTATTTTTTTATCTTTTTAGGTTAGATTTTATTTTATTTTATTAGATTTTATTTTTTTATCTTTTTAGGTCAGATTTTATTTTATTCTTATTCTATCTTTTAGGTTAGGTTAGATTTTATTTTATTTTATCTTTTAGATTAGATTTTATTTTTAGATTAGGTTTTATTCTATTTTATTTGATTCTATCTTCTAAATCTTTTATCTTCTTATATCTTTTCAATCTTTATTTTCTTCTATATCTTTTTGTGCTAACAAATCTGTTCTAGGGTTTTGTTTTCTTGTGCATGCAGAAGGCAATTCGAACTAGAAGTAAGAAAACAACAGAACCACTACTTGAAGGGCTAGACGAGAGTAGAAGGAGGAGAAGAATCAGAACGTCCAGAGAACTTTTCCCTTCTCCTGAAACTCTCCTACAATCATCACCACAAGGTTCTGTTCATAGCACAGGGAGTATGGAGAACAATAATAATGCTAGAAGAACTCTTGCAGATTACACTAATCTTGCTGGACCTCAGCACTTCAATAGCATAGCTCGGCCTAGAGTCAATGCAGCCAACATGGAGGTCAAACCAGCATTAATTCAACTGGTAAAGAGTAATCAATTTAATGGGTTATCACATGAAAGCCCATATGAGCACCTTACAACATTTAATGAGATCTGTAACACGGTCAAGATTAATGGGGTGCCAGACGAAGCTATCAAACTTAGCTTGTTTCCTTTCTCATTGGGAGGCAATGCTAAGCTTTGGTTGAACTCTTTTCCAGAAGAAAGTTTCACGGAATGGGAAGCAGTGGTTGCAAAGTTTTTGAATAAATACTTCCCACAATCTAAAGTGACTAAGGGAAAGCAAGAGATATCTTCATTCAAGCAGGGCATGGAAGAATCACTTGGACATGCATGGGATAGGTATAAAAGCTTGTTACGTAAAACTCCCACGCATGGCTTTGAAGATCAAGAAGTAGTCCTAACTTTCCTTGGAGGGCTTGGTTCACAAACCAAGATGATGCTAGATGCCTCAGCTGGAGGCAATATCAAATGGAAGACTCCAGAGGAAGCAACTGAAATCATTGAAAATATGGCTACAAGTGATAATGAGCTGCACAATGAAAGAGGAGCTCCTATGCCACAGAAAGGGGTTCTACAATTACAAACGCATGATGCTCTGCTAGCACAGAATAAAATTCTAACTCAACAGCTAGAGACTCTGACAAAAACTTTGGCTCAATTACCTAAAGAGTTGAAGTCTGCTGCCCAGATACAAACCCAGTTGTGCGAACTATGTGGAGGTGATCACATAAATGGCCAGTGTGCTTTTCCAGTGGAGGCCTTGGAGGATGTTAACTTCATGGCTAATCAGTTTCCATACCGTCAAGGGAATTATAATCAGGGTTGGAAACCACATCCAAGCATTGGCCAAGGACAAACTGGGCAGGCTAATCAGTTTAATAAGCAGCAGCAGCAACCAACCTTGTGGCAACAATTATCTATGCTTAATGACAGATCAACAAAGTTGGAAGAAACTCTTCAGCAATTCATCCAGAAAACTGAATCTTCTCAAAAGAGCACTGAAGCTGCTATAAAGAATTTGGAGATTCAGATGGGTCAGATCACCAAGCAATTGGAAGAAAGACCCAACAGAAACTTTGGGGCTAATACTGAGGTTAACCCTAGAGAAGAGTGCAAAGTGGTCAAGAGTGTAAATGAAGAGATCATTGAGTTGGAAGAAGATGAAACAGAAGAGAGAAGAGAAGAAGAAAGAAAGGACACTTTTCCTTTTCTAACAAATCAGGAGAAACCAATGGATTTCACAGATTTATTCAAAATGGTTGATAATGAAGCTCCTTGGGAACAAATTCTACAGAAAATAGCAGTTTACACCAAATCAGATGAAGGAACCTCTACAAAAAGAAGACGTAGAGAGGATGAGGAAGAAAAGTGTATAACTGTTAAGAAAGAATCATTCCCACCAAAAGCAGCAGATCCAGGCAGTTTTTCTATCCCTTGCATTATAGGGAAGAAAAAGGTAAAGAAAGCTCTCCTTGATTTAGGCTCAAGTGTTAACTTGATGCCTTATTCTCTATTGGAGCAAATTGGCCATGTTGAAATAAAACCTGTAAAGGTTAATCTTGTAATGGCTGATGGATCTTCAAAGGAGCCATGTGGGATTGCAGAAGACATTGTAGTTTGTGTTGGCAAACTTCAGTTCTTGGCAGACTTTGTGGTGATGAAGATGGAAACTGAGAAAATACCTTTCATACTTGGAAGGCCGTTTATGAAAACGGCTAGGGCTATCATTGATGTGAATGAAGGTATAGTGGTTCTCCAAGACAGAGAGGAGAGAGTGGTGGTGGATGTGTTCAAAGATGAGATACAAGCAAAGGAGGAAGAAGCCAGTTATAAAGCTGCATTTCGAGATGCACCCATAACTAGAGGTAAAATAAAAATCTTAAGGTTTCTGATAACCATTGTTTGTATTTTCAGGCACCCAAGGTAGAAGAGATTGGAAAAGGAGAAGAAGTTCCTAGAGACTGGAAAAAATTAAGACTCCAACTTGGCACACCTGTAAGACTCAAGAACAAGTTGTGGGTTATTAAAGGCTTTAAAGAGAAGGAGATGATAGAGATAGAGTCTCCATATTCTAGAGAATCTAAGACAGTCCAAAGGAAGCAGTTGAAAGGTTGGTGGAAGGACTACGTCAACTATAAAGAAGATGGAACGTGAGCTTTAACAGGGTCAAGCTAGTGACGTTAAAGAAGCGCTTGCTGGGAGGCAACCCAGTGGATTTACAAACTTTTGATTTGGTTTTGTAATTTATAATTTGTGAACATTATTCTGGACATTATTTTGTTGGATCTAGCATCTACTGAAGGATGCTAGGTGATTAAGTATCTACTGAAGGATACTAAGTTTGTAACACCTACTGATGGGTGTTGGTGAGAAGATTTTGCACCTACTGATGGGTGCTGGTAAGTTTGAAACACCTACTGATGGGTGTTGGTGGATTTTGGGTCAGGCTCGTGACGTTAAACAAGCGCTACCTGGGAGGCAACCCAGTTGATTGATTGTTTTCTGTTTGTCTATTTTAGTTAGGGTTTGCATAAGCATTTTTAACATTGAATTGCAGGGAACCTATGAGGGGTATGCTAGGAAGGCACGTAGGTCAAGAAAAGAAGGAGAAGGGCACATCACGAAAGTGCCGCTGAGCGGCATTTACCGCTGAGCGGTACTAACGCAGATGGGCTTAAGTTCCCCTTAGCGGAACCCGAGCCCATTGGGGTATTTTTAAACCCTAAGCTGCGCGTTTTTACACTCTTTCAAGTTCTTCTCTGCATAAACACTTCCACACCTCTTCTCCTAGGTTTTCCACATCTTTCTACTCTTCCCTCTTTAGAAGATTTCTCTTCCACTCACTTTTATACTAGTGTGCCATCAAAGTTTGGGGTTGGAAGAGAGCATTCTAGTTTGGAAGCATTCTCATATCATCTAGCATCTCCACCCAAGTAAGTAAAATGCATTTTGTTCATTCTAGGGTTCTTGAATTTGAATGTGATTGTCAAAGCATGAATACTTAGGGGTTTTAGTTTCTATGCATGATTTGATGATATATTTGATGTTTGAACCGATTAAACTGCTTGATTATGAACTGGAAAACTGAAAATTGCATTTGGGTGGAGTTAGGACTGTTTTAAAAAGAGATTTGCAAAAATCTGCAGATCACCGCTGAGCGGCATTTACCGCTGAGCGGCACTCTGCCAGATTTGTTTTTTCTGGTTTATTGCGTGTTTGAATGTGGCACTGGTGGCGCTGAGGGGAAATTCTGGCCCTCAGCGGTGGTTTAGCTTCGAAAGGAGTTGTGTTCTGAGTTTACTAATGATGAACATCATGTTCTGTGGTTTTGGATTTGTGTTTGAATGCAGGAATGGCATCCTCTTCAGGAAAGAGATTGAAAACCATGGCAACCAAGAGGAAGGAAAAGGAACCAGAGCAGCCCCATAATGGCAGGTTCCTCTCTAGGAAACATGAGAAGCACTTTAGGGTGGTTCAGGACAGGAGACTTCTAATGGAGAGAAAGGTTGGAATGATACCTAACTTTGCTCCTCAATTTGGAGAGCAAGTGTTAGGGAATGATTGGGGAAAGCTAGCCACCTATCCAGCACCTGCCAACATAGCTGTGGTCAAGGAATTCTACACCAATGCAAAGAAGATTG
The DNA here is from genome assembly GCF_029865625.1 of Vigna umbellata. NCBI lineage: Eukaryota > Viridiplantae > Streptophyta > Magnoliopsida > Fabales > Fabaceae > Vigna > Vigna umbellata. The sequence goes on along the minus strand of NC_142171.1, from coordinate 11,138,154 downwards.
GTGATCATCCAGCTGAGAATTATTTGGGCTATGTTAGAGGCCATGCTATCAGATATGATCCTGACTCCATCAATAACTTCCTGGATACTGTGTGGGCTGGTGAGCAATGCCAGTTTGCTCTTAGCATGGAGGAAGGTGCTGACTTTGAGGATGTTGAGAGAGTATTGTGCATACCTGGAGGACACTTTCAAAGGAATAGATCTGGAGCAGTGGTTAATATTAGGAGGACAGATTTGACTCCTCTTGCAAAGTATTGGATGGCATTTTCTCATGCCAACATTCAGCCATGTTCACATGTGTCAGATATTACTCTCAGCAGGGCACTCTTCATCTACTGTGTTATCAGAAACTTGAATGTTAATATTGGGCAGGTGATAGCTGATGAGATTAGTGTGTGTGCTAACACCTCAAACAACAAAGCACCACTGGGACATCCTTCTTTGATCACTCACCTTTGCAAGCTAGCTGGGGTGGACACTTCTGTTCCACCATTTGAGAGGCCAAGAAAAGCTATAGATGAGGCCTATTACAGACAGTACTGTGGAGGTGAGGAGGCAGCCCAGCCAGTGCCACCACGCCAGGCTCGTAGAGAGAGAAGGCCAGCACAGAGCAGGACTTCTGCTGATACTCATGAGGCAGAACCATTCCAGATGAGGGACATGTATATGTCTCTTATAGGTGCTCAGTTGCAGTCCATCCACAGAGGGCAGGTGGCCACGGCTGAGATGATAGTGGGGATGTATGATACCCCTCCAGCACACAGGTGGACTATGGATGAATTCCATAATGTGGTAGCTTGGCCAGAAGAACCATGGCATGGAGGAGCTGAAGCAGCTGAAGCTTCAGCCCGAGACATGGATGAAGATGAAGCTGAGAAGGAGGATGCATTTGATGAAGATGATGATGAGGAAGAAGAGGAAGATACAGAGGACAGCTCAGACTGATGAGGAGCTGAGATAGCATTTACTGATGAATGCTATCATATGATTATGCTTTTGTGGTTTAAGTTTTCTGAACTTATTTGTTTTTGTTTTTAGATTAGGGTTTGATGTACTCTATTTGAAACCTGGTTTCTTGTGATGGTTTGCTATTAACTGTGATTGTGTGATAAGTAATGCTGAATGATGCTTATGATTAATTGATGTTGAGATGATGTGCACATTAAAATGCTTATATAGGTGATTCACAAGCTTTGTGAACAAATGTGTAATATCATGATTGTGATTGTGAAATTAAGCAGGATGTGCATGTCAAATGTGAATGAGCTTATATGTGAGGTTTTGAGCTCCAGAGTTGTTATTGTTGAATGCTATTACTTTGAAAGCATGAATGACTTTGCCCAGGTTTTCTATGATTGAATCAATTGCTTGTTTTGCATCATATGATCACAGGCCGTGTTTTTGAAACCCTTTTTATTGGCCAAATTCATAAAGTTAGCCTTCTAAAAGAGAACACGTTGTGTTCTATCCTTTGAACCCTTAGCCTTAAATATACACTGAACACCCTTGATTGAAAATCTTTACCTTGAGTTAAGTAGAAGATCTTGTGTGGTATTGTTAAATGTTCAAGTTTGGGGTTATTGGGGAAACATGAAAAAGGAAAAAGCATTGAGCTAACAGCTAAAATGTAAGAATATACAAAGAAAAGAAAAGAAAAAGAAGCAAAGCTCAATGCAAATGCAAAAGCAAAGGCAAAAGAAAGTTGGGAATGAATAAGAAGATTGTGTTGTTATGATTCTCTTAACTCAAGGATTTTGTGATCCAGAAAAACCAATTTTCTTGTTAGCCCAGCCACATTATAAGCCATTGAAAAGTCCTTGTGATGATGCATGCTTGTGAATGTATTTGATTGTGGTTAAATGAAAGGCAAAGTTGATTCATGTGATTGTGATAGTGGAGTGAATGAGTGAAACACTTTACCTCTTATACACTTGTGTGTTGAGTGGAACACTTTACCTAGTGAGGAAATATTCCATAAGCACATGAACATCCATGCTTAATTGATTGATCATTCATGAAAAATAGCATTTGTTGGAATTGAAATGACTTTGTGAACACTAAAGCATGTGCACATCTTGATTGAACTCTTGGTCTTAAGTTTGAGTAAAGTTATTACTTATCTTGAAAAGAGGATTTTGAATGAGTGAACCATCATATGAATTGGTTGGAGATGGAGTTACATTTTGTTTGCTTGAGGACAAGCAAAGTTCTAAGTTTGGGGTTGTGATAACAGTTGAAAAACTGTTATTTTCATGCTTAAAAGTGATACTAAAAGCAACCTTTAGACTTAGAAACTAGCTTGAAATCATGCATTTTGTTTATATTTTCAGAAATAAGAGAGCTGGACAGGTTTATGCTTGATTTGAGTGTTTTTGTGCAGGTTTTGAGGTGAATTTGGTGAAAGAAGTGAAGAATGAGAGAGAGGACATTAGAAAAGACAAGAAAGAGTGCAAAAAGAGAAGTCGAAGGCACCGCTCAGCGGCAAACTACCGCTGAGCGGCACTCAAGAGGTGGCGTTGGAACCGCTGAGGGGCAAATGGCCGCTGAGGGGAAGAAAGAAGACGCGTAACCACCGCTGAGCGGTAAATGGCGCTGAGCGGCACTTTTTGGGCTTGGGCTTTTGTAATCTTTTGTAACTCTAGATTAGTATATAAGGGCTTGCACGTCCTTTAGTTAGAGATCTTTGGCAGAAACGAGGCAAACACTCTCTCTTTCACCCCTTTGAAGGAGGATCTTGGATGCTCAGGCTACCTCTTCCACTTTATTGGGTTTATTCTTTCATACTTTCATTGTTATTCATCTAGGTTCACCATGAATATGGTGAACTAAACCTTGTATGTTTGTTGGGGAATCAATGTAATCTCTTGAAGCTCTCATATATGGAATCTGTTGAGTACATCTTTGAATTAAGACATATGCTTTCTTTCATCATTAGTTAGGGTTTTTCCTCTTTGCTCAATGCTTGCATTGTTTAACTCATTCTAATGCATGATTATTGGTTTTGACGATACGGACACGTACGGGGAAGTCTAGATCCGGGGAATTTCTCCCAATATTATACTAACAATATTCTATTGGTTGCCTTTAAGCTCCTGCACTCATGAACTAATCATTAGGAATGCTAGGAATTGTATGAACTATTTGATTAGGGAGAAGCCATCTAGAATGGTACATTAGAGAGTGGCATTAACAATGATGATTTGAATGTTGAATTCCTAAAATATATGAGAGTGGATGAGATGAAATTGACCCCCAACAACATATTCATTCATATATTCCATTGAAAGTGTTTATCTTTTGTCTTTGCCATTGATCAAAATTCATGCATACATGTTTATTTTCTGTCTTGCATTTTAAACTCAAATATTTCGTTTGTAAGTCTTAGTTAATCAAGAAACCACATAACTAAACTAGGCCGTGAGTCCTTTGGGAAGAACGATACTTGGTCTTACCAAGTTTTATTACTTGAACGATTCGGTCATACTTGCCGATTGTGAAACAAGTTTGTGACATCATATTTTGGTGCTTACAAATTTGTCCATCACTCAGCGGTAAGTGCGTGAGTCGTTTCTTCCCCTTAGCGGTAAGTGCGTGAGCCAACGTGGGTTTCAGAGTGCCGCTCAACGGTAAACTGCCGCTGAGCGGTATTTGCGACTTCTCCTTGTGCACTTTTTGATGTCTTTTCCGATTCCATCTCTATCCTTCTTCACTTCTTTCACCAAATTCACCTTAAAACTTGCATAAAACACTGAAATCAAGCATAAACCTGTCCAGCTCTCTTATTTCTAAAAATATAACCAAAAGCATGATTTCAAGCTAGTTTCTAGGTGTTAAAGGTTGCTTTTAGTATCAATTTTACGCATGAAAATAGCAGTTTTTCAACTGTTATCAGCAGGAAGTGCAGGAAGTGGAGGAAGTGGAGGAAGTGGAGAAAGTGGAGGAAGTGGACGAAGATGACGAAGTGGACGAAGCTGACGAAGTTTACGAAGTGGACGAAGTGGATGAAGTGGTGGAAATGGAGGAAGTGGAGGAAGTGGACGAAGGGGAGGAAGCGGAGGAAGATGACGAAGTGGACGAAGTTGACGAAGTGGACGAAGGTGACGAAGTGGACGAAGTTGACGAAGTGGTGGAGGTGGACTAAGTGGACGAAGTTGACGAAGTTGACAAAGTTGACGAAATGGACGAAGTGGAGGAAGTTGAGGAAGTGGACGAAGAGGACGAAGTGGACGAAGTGGACTGAGTGGACGAAGTGGACGAAGTGGACAAAGTTGACGAAGTAGACGAAGTTGACGAAGTGGACGAACGAAGTGGACTAACGAAGTGGACGAAGTTGACAAAGTGGACGAAGTGGACGAAGTTGACGAAGTTTACGAAGTGGACGAAATTGACGAAGTGGACGAAGTGGAGGAAGTAGACTAAGTGGACGAAGTTGACGAAGTGGAGGAAGTAGAGGAAGTGGACGTAGTGAAGGAAGTGGAGGAAGTGGACGAAGTTGACAAAGTAGACAAAATTGACGAATTGGACAAAGTTGACGAAGTGGACGAAGTGAATGAAGTGGAGGAAGTGGGGGAAGTGGAGGAAATGGAAGAATTGGAGGAATTGGACTAAGTGAACGAAGTTGTCGAAGTGGACGAAGTGATTGAAATGGACAAAGTGGAGGAAGTGCAGGAAGTGGACGAGGAGGACGACGTTGACGAAGTTGACAAAGTTCACGAAGTTGACGAAGCTGACGAAGTGGACGAACGAAGTGGACTAACGAAGTGGACAAAGTGGACGAAGTTGACGAAGTGGAAGAAGTGAACAAAGTTGAGGAGGTGGAGGAAGTGGAGTAAGTGGACGAAGTTGACGTAGTTGACGAGGTGAACGAAGTGGATGAAGTGCAGGAAGTGGAGCAACTGGAGGAAGTGGAGGAACTGGAGGAAGTTGACGAAGTGGACGAATTGGAGGAAGTGGAGGAAGTGGACGAAGTTGACGAAGTGGACAGAGTTGACGAATTTGACGAAGCTCAAGAAGTTGACGAAGTGGACGAAGGGGATGAAGTGGAGGATGTGGAGGAAGCGAACGAAGTGGAGGAAGTGGAGGAAGTGGACGAAGTGGACAAACTAGACGAAGTTGACGAAGTTGACAAAGTGGACGAAGTGTTAGAAGTTGTCGAAGTAGACGAAGTTGATGAAGTGGAGGAAGTTGACGAAGTGGACGAAGTGGAAGATGTGGACGAAGAGTACGAAGTTGACGAAGCGGATGGAGTGTTAGAAGTTGTCGAAGTAGACGAAGTTGACGAAGTGGAGGAAGTTGATGAAGTTGACGAAGTGGAGGAAGTGGAGGAAGTGGACGAAGGGGACGAAGTTGACGAAGTAGACCAAGCTGACGAAGTGGACGAACGAAGTGGACTAACGAAGTGGACGAAGTGGACAAAGTTGACTAAGTGGACGAAGTGAACAAAGTGAACGAAGTGGAGGAAGTGGAGAAAGTGGACTAAGTGGACGAAGCTGACGAAGTTTACGAAGTGGACGAAGTGGATGAAGTGGTGGAAATGGAGGAAGTGGAGGAAGTGGACGAAGTGGAGGAAGCGGAGGAAGTTGACGAAGTGGACGAAGTTGACGAAGTGGACGAAGGTGACGAAGTGGACGAAGTTGACGAAGTTGACGAAGTGGTGGAGGTGGACTAAGTGGACGAAGTTGACGAAGTTGACAAAGTTGACGAAATGGACGAAGTGGAGGAAGTGGAGGAAGTGGACGAAGCTGACGAACTGGACGAACGAAGTGGACTAACGAAGTGGACGAAGTGGACGAAGTTGACGAAGTGGACGAAGTGAACGAAGTGGAGGAAGTGGAGGAAGTGGACCAAGTGGACGAAGTGGACGAAGTTTACGAAGTGGACGAAGTGGACGAAGTGGACGAAGTGGACGAAGTGGTGGAAATGGAGGAAGTGGAGGAAGTGGACGAAGTTGACGAAGTGGACGAAGTTGACGAAGTGGACGAAGTTGACGAAGTTGACAAAGTGGACGAAGTGGACGAAGTGGACGAAGTTGACGAACGCGGTGGACGAAAGAGACGAAGTGGACGAAGTTGACGAATTTGACGAAGTTGACGAAATGGACGAAGTGGATGAAGTTGACGAAGTTGACAAAGTGGAGGATGTGGAGGAAGTGGAGGAAGTGGACGAAGAGGACGAAGTGGACAAAGTGGACGAACGAAGTGGACTAACGAAGTGGACGAAGTGGATAAAATATACGAAGTGGACGAAGTGAACGAAGTGGAGGAAGTGGAGGAAGTAGACGAAGTCGACGAAGTGGACGAAGTTCACAAAGTGGACGAAGTGGACGAAGTGGAGGAAGTTGACGAAGTGGAGGAGGTGGACGAAGTGGAGGAAGTGGACTAAGTGGAGGAAGTTGATGAAGTTGACGAAGTTGACGAAGTGGACGAAGTGGAGGAAGTGGACGAACTGGACGAAGTGAACGAAGTGGACGAAGTGGACGAAGTGGAAGAAGTGGAGGAAGTGGAGGAAGTGGACTAAGTGGACGAAGTTGACCAAGTGGAGGAAGTGGACGAAGTGAAGGAAGTGGAGGAAGTGGAGGAAGTGCACAAAGTGGAGGAAGTGGACGAAGTGAACGAAGTTGACGAAGTGGAGGAAATTGAGGAAGTGGAGGAAGTGGAGGAAGTCGACCAAGTGGACGAAGTTGACGAAGTAGACAAAGTTGACGAAGCGGACGAAGTTGACAAAATGCACGAAGTGGATGAAGTTGACAAAGTTGACAAAGTGGAGGATGTGGAGGAAGTGGAGGAAGTGGAGGAAGTGGACGAAGTGGACGAAGTGGACGAAGTGGACAAAGTGGACGAAGTGGACGAAGTGGACGAAGTGAACGAACTGGAGGATGTGGACTAAGTGGATGAAGTTGACGAAGTGGAGGAACTGGAGGAATTGGAGGAAGTGGCGGAAGTGGAGGAAGTGGAGGAAGTGGAGGAAGTGGACAAAAGGACGAAGTTGACGAAGTAGACAAAGTTGACGAAGCGGACGAAGTTGACGAAGTGGACGAAGTGGATGAAGTTGTCGAAGTTGACAAAGTGGAGGATGTGGAGGAAGTGGAGGAAGTGGACGAAGAGGACGAAGAGGACGAAGTGGACAAAGTGGACGAAGTAGAGGAAGTGGAGAAAGTGGAGGAAGTGGACGAAGAGGACGAAGTGGACAAAGTTGACGAACGAAATGGACTAACGAAGTGGACGAAGTGTATAAAATTGACGAAGTGGACGAAGTGAACGAAGTCGAGGAAGTGGAGGAAGTCGACTAAGTGGACGATGTTTACGAATGTGGATGAAGTGGAGGAAGTGGTGGAAGTGGAGGAAGTGGAGGAAATGGACGAAGTAGACGGAGTTGACGAAGTTGACGAAGTGGACGAAGTGAACGAACTGGAGGAAGATGAATAAGTGGACGAAGCTGGCGAAGTGGAGGAAGTGGAGGAAGTGGAGGAATTGGAGGAAGTGGCGGAAGTGGAGGAAGTGGACAAAGTGGACGAAGTTGACGAAGTGGAGGAAGTGGAGGAAGTGTACGAAGTTGACAAATTGGACGAACTTGACGAAGTAGACAAAGTTGACGAAGTGGACGAAATTGACGAAGTGGACGAAGTGGACGAAGTGGACGAAGTGGACGAAGTTGACGAAGTGGAGGAAGTGGACGAAGTGGACGAAGTGGACAAAGTGGACGAAGTTGACGAAGTGGACGAAGTGGAGAAAATAGACAAAGTGGACGAAGTCAAGGAAGTGGAGGAAGTGGAGGAAGTGGACGAAGAGGACGAAGTGGACGAACGAAGTGGACAAATTTGACGAAGTGGAGGAAGTGGAGGAAGTGCAGGAAGTGGAGGAAGTGGACTAAGTGGATGAAGTTGACGAAGTGGACCAAGTGGAGGAAGTGGACGAAGTGAACGAAGTGGACGAAGTTGACGAATTCGACGAAGTTGACGAAGTGGAGGAAGTTGACGAAGTGGAGGAAGTGAAGGAAGTGTAGGAAGTGGACGAAGAGGGGGAAGTGAAGAACGTGGAGGAAGTGGACGAAGTGGAGGAAGTTGACGAAGTAGACGAAGCTGACGAAGTGGACGAACAAAGTGGACTAATGAAGTGGACGAAGTGGACGAAGTGGACGAAGTGGATGAAGTTGACGAAGTGGATAAAGTGGACGAAGTGGACGAAGTTGACGAACGAGGTGGACGAACTCGATGAAGTGGACGAAGTGGAGGTATTGGAGGAAGTGGAGGAAGTGGAGGAAGTAGACTAAGTGGACGAAGTTGACGAAGTTGACGAAGTTAAAGAAGTTTACGAAGTGCCCGAGGTTGATGAAGTGGACGAAGTTGACGAAGTTGACGAAGTGGACGAAGCTGACGAAGTTGACGAAGTTGACGAAGTGGACGAAGTTGACGAAGTTGACGAAGTGGACGAAGTGGACGAAGTGGACGAAGTGGACGAAGTGGACGAAGTGGACGAAGTGGACGAAGTGGACGACGTTGAAAAAGTGGACGAAGTTGACGAACGAGGTGAACGAGGTGGACGAAGTGGACGAAGTGAACGAAGTGGATGAAGTGGACTAAGTGGACGAAGTTGACAAAGTGGAGGAAGTGGAGGAAGTGGAGGAAGTGGAGGAAGTGGCGGAAGTGGAGGAAGTGGACGAAGTTGACGAAGTGGAGGAAATGGAGGAAGTGGAGGAAGTGGAGGAAGTGGACGAAGTTGACGAAGTAGACAAAGTGGACGAAGTTGACGAAGTGGATGAAGTTGACGAAGTTGACAAAGTGGAGGATGTGGAGGAAGTGGAGGAAGTGGAGGAAGTGGAGGAAGTGGATGAAGAGGACGAAGTGGACAAAGTGGACGAACGAAGTGGACTAACGAAGTGGACGAAGTCGATAAAATTGATGAAGTGGACGAAGTGGAGGAAGTGGTGGAAGTGGAGGAAATGGAGGAAGTGGAGGAAGTGGAGGAAGTTGACGAAGTTGACGAAGTTGATGAAGTGGACGAAGTGAACGAAGTGGAGGAAGTGGACTAAGTGGAAGAAGTTGACGAAGTGGAGGAAGTGGTTGAAGTGGAGGAAGTGGAGGAATTGAAGGAAGTGGCGGAAGTGGAGGAAGTGGACAAAGTGGAGGAAGTGGATGAAGTTGACGAAGTGCAGGAAGTGGAGGAAGTGAAGGAAGTGGAGGAAGTCAAGGAAGTGGACGAATTTAGCAAAGTGGACGAACTTGACGAAGTAGACAAAGTTGACGGAGTGGACGAAGTTGACGAAGTGGACGAAGTGGATGAGGTTGACAAAGTTGACGAAGTGGAGGAAGTGGAGGAAGTGGAGGAAATGGAGGAATTGGACTAAGTGGACGAAGTTGACGAAGTGGACGAAGTGGAGGAAATAGACTAAGTGGACGAAGTTGACGAAGTTAAAGAAGTTTACGAAGTGCCCGAGGTTGATGAAGTGGACGAAGTTGACGAAGTGGACGAAGTTGACGAAGTTGACGAAGTGGACGAAGTGGACGAAGTGGACGAAGTGGACGACGTTGAAAAAGTGGACGAAGTTGACGAACGAGGTGAACGAGGTGGACGAAGTGAACGAAGTGGATGAAGTGGACTAAGTGGACGAAGTTGACAAAGTGGAGGAAGTGGAGGAAGTGGAGGAAGTGGCGGAAGTGGAGGAAGTGGACGAAGTTGACGAAGTGGAGGAAATGGAGGAAGTGGAGGAAGTGGAGGAAGTGGACAAAGTTGACGAAGTAGACAAAGTGGACGAAGCGGATGAAGTTGACGAAGTGGACGAAGTGGATGAAGTTGACGAAGTTGACAAAGTGGAGGATGTGGAGGAAGTGGAGGAAGTGGAGGAAGTGGAGGAAGTGGATGAAGAGGACGAAGTGGACAAAGTGGACGAACGAAGTGGACTAACGAAGTGGACGAAGTCGATAAAATTGATGAAGTGGACGAAGTGGAGGAAGTGGTGGAAGTGGAGGAAATGGAGGAAGTGGAGGAAGTGGAGGAAGTTGACGTAGTTGACGAAGTTGATGAAGTGGACGAAGTGAACGAAGTGGAGGAAGTGGACTAAGTGGAAGAAGTTGACGAAGTGGAGGAAGTGGTTGAAGTGGAGGAAGTGGAGGAATTGAAGGAAGTGGCGGAAGTGGAGGAAGTGGACAAAGTGGAGGAAGTGGATGAAGTTGACGAAGTGCAGGAAGTGGAGGAAGTGAAGGAAGTGGAGGAAGTCAAGGAAGTGGACGAATTTAGCAAAGTGGACGAACTTGACGAAGTAGACAAAGTTGACGGAGTGGACGAAGTTGACGAAGTGGACGAAGTGGATGAGGTTGACAAAGTTGACGAAGTGGAGGAAGTGGAGGAAGTGGAGGAAATGGAGGAATTGGACTAAGTGGACGAAGTTGACGAAGTGGACGAAGTGGAGGAAATAGACTAAGTGGACGAAGTTGACGAAGTTAAAGAAGTTTACGAAGTGCCCGAGGTTGATGAAGTGGACGAAGTTGACGAAGTTGACGAAGTGGACGAAGTTGACGAAGTTGACGAAGTGGACGAAGTGGACGAAGTGGACGACGTTGAAAAAGTGGACGAAGTTGACGAACGAGGTGAACGAGGTGGACGAAGTGGACGAAGTGAACGAAGTGGATGAAGTGGACTAAGTGGACGAAGTTGACAAAGTGGAGGAAGTGGAGGAAGTGGAGGAAGTGGCGGAAGTGGAGGAAGTGGACGAAGTTGACGAAGTGGAGGAAATGGAGGAAGTGGAGGAAGTGGAGGAAGTGGACAAAGTTGACGAAGTAGACAAAGTGGACGAAGCGGATGAAGTTGACGAAGTGGACGAAGTGGATGAAGTTGACGAAGTTGACAAAGTGGAGGATGTGGAGGAAGTGGAGGAAGTGGAGGAAGTGGAGGAAGTGGATGAAGAGGACGAAGTGGACAAAGTGGACGAACGAAGTGGACTAACGAAGTGGACGAAGTCGATAAAATTGATGAAGTGGACGAAGTGAACAGAGTGGAGGAAGTTGAGGAAGTTGACTAAGTCGACGAGGTTGACGAAGTTTACGAAGTGGACGAAGTGGAGGAAGTGGTGGAAGTGGAGGAAATGGAGGAAGTGGAGGAAGTGGAGGAAGTTGACGAAGTTGACGAAGTTGATGAAGTGGACGAAGTGAACGAAGTGGAGGAAGTGGACTAAGTGGAAGAAGTTGACGAAGTGGAGGAAGTGGTTGAAGTGGAGGAAGTGGAGGAATTGAAGGAAGTGGCGGAAGTGGAGGAAGTGGACAAAGTGGAGGAAGTGGATGAAGTTGACGAAGTGCAGGAAGTGGAGGAAGTGAAGGAAGTGGAGGAAGTCAAGGAAGTGGACGAATTTAGCAAAGTGGACGAACTTGACGAAGTAGACAAAGTTGACGGAGTGGACGAAGTTGACGAAGTGGATGAAGTTGACAAAGTTGACGAAGTGGAGGAAGTGGAGGAAATGGAGGAATTGGACTAAGTGGACGAAGTTGACGAAGTGGACGAAGTGGAGGAAATAGACAAAGTGGACGAAGTCGAGGAAGTGGAGGAAGTGGATGAAGAGGACGAAGTGGACGAAGTTGATGAAGTTGATGAAGTTGACGAAGTTGACGAAGTGGACGAAGTGGACGAACGAAGTGGACAAATTTGATGAAGTTGACGAAGTGGAGGAAGTGGACGAAGTGGAGGAAGTGGATGAAGTGGACGAAGTTGACGAAGTGGAGGAAGTGGAGGAAGTGGACGAAGTCATCGGAGTGGACGAAGTGGACGAAGTTGACGAGGTCGGCGAAGTTGAGGAAGTGGAGGAAGTGGAGGAAGTGGACGAAGTAGGCGAAGTTGACGAAGTGGACGAAGTTGACGAAGTTGACGAAGTGGAGGAAGTGGAAGAAGTGAAGGAAGTGCATAAAGTGGAGAAGTGGAGGAAGTGAACTAAGTGAACGAAGTTGACGAAGTTCACGAAGTGGAGGAAGTGGACGAAGTGGACAAAGTGAACGATGTGGACGAAGTGGACGAAGTAGACGAAGTGGACGAAGTTGACGAAGTGGAGGAACTGGAGGAAGTGGAGGAACTGGAGGAAGTGGACTAAGTGGACGAAGTGGAGGAAGTGGACGAAGGGAAGGAAGTGGAGGAAGTGAACGAAGTTGACGAAGTTGACGAAGTGGACGAAGTGTTAGAAGTTGTCGAAGTGGACCAAGTTGAAGAAGTGGAGGAAGTTGACGAAGTGGATGAAGTGGAGGAAGTTGACGAAGTGGACGACGTGGACGAGGGATGTGGACTAACGAAGTGGACGAAGTTGACGAAGTTGACGAAGCGAACGAAGTGGAGGAGGTGGAGGAAGTGGACTAAGTGGACGAAGTTCACGAAGTGGAGGAAGTGGAGGAAGGGGAGGAAGTGGAGAAAGTGGAGGAAGAGGAGGAAGAGGGAGAAGTGGAGGAAGTGGAGGAAGTGGATGAAGTGGAGGAAGTGGAGGAAGTGGAAGAAGTGGAGGAAGTAGAGGAAGTGGACGAAGTTGACGAAGTTGACGAAGTGGACGAAGGGGAGGAAGTGGAGGAAGGGGACGAAGTGGAGGAAGTTGACGAAGTGAATGAAGTGGACGAAGTGGACTAAGTGGACGAAGTTGACGAAGTGGAGGAATTGGAGGAAGTGGCGGAAGTGGAGGAAATGGCGGAAGTGGAGGAAGTGGAGGAAGTGGACGAAGTTAACAAAGTGTAGGAAGTGGAGGAACTGGGGGAAGTGGACGAATTGGACGAAGTTCACGAAGTGGACGAAGTTGACGAAGTAGACAAAGTTGACGAAGTGGAAGAAGTTGACGAAATGGACGAAGTGGATGAAGTTGACGAAGATGACGAAGTGGAGGAAGTCCATGAAGTGGAGGAAATGGAGGAAGTGGACGAACTGGACGAAGTGGATGAAGTGGACGAAGTGGACGAAGTTGACGAAGTTGACGAAGTTGACGAAGTTGACGAAATGGACGAAGTGGACGAAGTGGTGGAAGTGGAGGAAGTGGAGGAAGTGGAAGAAGTGGAGGAAGTGGACGAACTTGACGAAGTTGACGGAGTGGACAAAGTTGACGAAGTTGACAAAGTGGAGGACGTGGAGGAAGTGCATGAAGTGGGGGAAGTGGAGGAAGTAGACGAAGTTAACAAAGTGAAGGAAGTGGAAGAAGTGGAGGAAGTGGTGGAAGTGGAGGAAGTGCACGAAGTGGAGGAAATGGAGGAAGTGGACGAAATGGACGAAATGGAGGAAGTAGACAAAGTGGACGAAGTGGACGAAGTTGACGAAGTGGACGAAGTTGACGAAATGGACGAAGTGGATGAAGTTGACTAAGTTGACGAAGTGGAGGAAGTGGAGGAAGTGCACGAAGTGGAGGAAATGGAGGAAGTGGACGAAGTTGACGAAGTGGACGAAGTGGAGGAAATGGACGGAGTGGACGAAGAGGACGAAGTGGACGAAGTTGACGAAGTTGACGAAGCTGACGAAGTGGATGAACGAAGTTGACGAACGAAGGGGACGAAGTGACGAAGTGGACAAAGAGGAGGAAATTGCCGAAGTTGACGAAGTGGATAAAGTGGAGGAAGTTGACGAAGTTGACGAAGTGGACGAACTGGAGGAAGTGGACGAAGTTGACGAAGTGGAGGAAGTGAAGGAACTGGAGGAACTGGAGGAAGTTGAGGAAGTGGATGAAGTGGAGGAAGTGGACGAAGTTGACGAAGTGGAGGAAGTGGAGGAAGTGGACGAAGTGATCGGAGTGGACGAAGTGGACGAAGTTGACGAAGTCGACGTATGATGGACAAATTTATGAACACCAAATTATGATGTCACAAACTTGTTTTCAATCGGCAAGTATGACCGAATCGTTCAAGTAATAAAACTTGGTAAGACCAAGTATCGTTCTTCCCAAAGGACTCACGGCCTAGTTTAGTTATGTGATTTCTTAATTAACTAAGACTTACAAACGAATTAATTGGGGTTTAAAATGCAAGACAGAAAATAAACATGTATGCATGAATTGTGATCAATGGCAAAAAGCAAAAGATAAACACTTTCAATGAAATTTATGTATGGATATGTTGTTGGGGTTCAATTTCATCTTATCCACTCTCATATATTTTAGGAATTCAACGATCAAATCACCATTGTTAATGCCACTCTCTAATGTACCTTTCCAGAAGGCTTCTCCCTAATCACGAGTTCATACAATTCCTAGCATTCCTAATGATTAGTTCATAAGTACAGGAGCTTAACGACAACCAATATAAAATTGGGAGAAATTCCCCGGATCTAGACTTCCCCGTACGTTCCCGTATCGACAAAACCAATAATCATGCATCGAATGAGTTAAACCATGCAAGCATTAAACAAAGAGGAAAAACCCTAACTAATGATGAAAGAAAGCATAAGTCTTAATTAAAAGATGTAAAAACAGATTCCATATATGAGAGTTTCACAAGACTACATTGATTCCCCAACAAACATAAAGAGGTTAGTTCACCATATTCATGGTGAACCTAGATGAATTACAATGAAAGAATGAAAGAATAAACCCTAAAAAGGTGAAGCGGAAGCCTCAGCATCCAAGATCCTCCTTCAAAGGGGTGGTAGAGAGAGTGTTTGCCTCGTTCCAGCCAGAGATACCTAACCCTAGGAAACCCTAAAGCTTATGTATCATTCGTAAATTACAAAAAGTCAAGTCCAAGCCCATTAAAGTACCGCTCAGCGGTAAACTACCGCTCAGCGGTGATTGCGTGACTTGTTTCCTCCTCTCAGCGGCCATTTTGCCCCTCAGCGGATCTCCCGTGACTTCCAGAGTACCGCTCAGCGGTGAGTGCGTGACTTGTTTTCTCCCCTCAGCGGCAATTTTGCCCCTCAGCGGACCTCCCGCACTCTCCTGAGTGCCGCTCAGCGGTAAACTGCCGCTGAGCGGTGACTTCGGCTTCTCCTTTTGCACTTTTTGTTGTCTTTTCTGATTTCATCTCTCTCCTTCTTCACTTCTTTTACCAAATTCACCTTAAAACCTGCACAAAAACACTGAAATCAAGCATAAACCTGTCCAGCTCTCTTATTTCTAAAAATATAAAGAAAAACATGATTTCAAGCTAATTTCTAAGTATGAAGGTTGCTTTTAGTGTCAATTTTAATCATAAAAATAACAGTTTTTCAACTGTTATCACAACCCCAAACTTAAAACTTTGCTTGTCCTCAAGCAAATAAGATGTAACTCTATCTTTAAACCAATTCATATGATGATTCACTTTATTAAAAAATCTTCTTTTCAAGATAAGCAAAAACTTCACTCAAACTTATGACCAAGAGTTCAATCAAGATGTGCACATGCTTTAGTGTTCACAAAGTCATTTAAATTCCAACAAATGCTATTTTCATGAATGATCAATCAATTAAGCATGGATGTTCATGTGTGCATGTGATATTTCCTCACTAAGTCAAGTGTTTCACTCACACTCAAGTGTATAAGAGATGATCACTCATTCACTCTACTATCACAATGTTACATGAATTAGCTTTGCCTTTCATTTTACCACAATCAAAAACATTCACAAGCATGCATCATCACAAGGACTTTGCTATGGCTTATAATGTGGCTGGGCTAACAAGAAAATTGGTTTTTCTGGATCACAAAATCCTTGAGTTAATAGAATCATACAACACAATCATCTTATTCTTTCCCAACTTTCTTTTGCCTTTGCATTGAGCTTTGCTTCTTTTTCTTTTCTTTTTCTTTGCATATTCTTACTTTTTTAACTCTTAGCTCAATGCTTTTCATGTTTTTCCCAACAACCCCAAACTTGAACATTTAACAATACCACACAAGATCTTCTACTTAACTCAAGGTAAAGATTTTCAATCAAGGGTTTTCAGTGTATATTCAAGGCTAAGGGTTCAAAAGATAGAACACAAAGTGTTCTCTTTTAGTGGGCTAATTGTATGAATTTGGCCAATAAAAAGGTTTTCAACAAATGGCCTTGATCATGTGATGCAAAACAAGCAATTAATTCAATCATAGAAAACCTGGGCAAAACCATTCATGCTTTCAAAGTAATAGCATTCAACAATAACAACTCTGAAGCTCAAAATCTCACATATAAGCTCATTCACATTCGACATACACCTCCTGCTTAATTTCACAATCACAATCATGATATCATGCATTTGTTCACAAAACTTGTGAATCACCTGTATAAGCATTTTAATGTGCACATCATCTCAACATCAGTTAATCATAAGCATCATTCAGAATTACTTATCACACAATCACAGTTAATAGCAAACCATCACAACAAACCAGGTTTCAAATAGAGTACATCAGCCCTAATCTAAAAACAAAAACAAATAAGTTCAGAAAACTTAAACCACAAAGCATAAGCACATGATAGCATTCATCAGTAAATGCTATCTCAGCTCCTCATCAATCTGAGCTGTCCTCTGTATCTTCCTCTTCCTCCTCATCTGCATCATCTTCAAATGCGTCATCCTCATCAGCTTCATCTTCTTCCATATCTCTAGCTGAAGCTTCAGCTGCTCCAGCTCCTCCTCCATGCACTGGTTCCTCTGGCCATGCTACCACATTATGGAATTCATCCATAGTCCACCTGTGGGCTGGAGGTGTATCATACATCCCCACAATCATCTCAGCAGTGGCCACCTGCCCTCTGTGAATGGACTGCAACTGAGCCCCTATAAGAGACATATACATGTCCCTCATCTGGAATGGCTCTGCTTCATGTGTCTCAGCAGATGTCTGGCTCTGTGCTGGCCCTCTCTCTCTACGAGCACGGCGTGGTGGAACTGGCTGAGCTGCATCATCACCTCCACAGTACTGTCTATAGTAGGCCTCATCAATAGCTTTTCTTGGCCTCTCAAAAGGTGGAGCAGAAGTGTGCACCCCAGCTATCTTGCAAAGGTGCGTGATCAAAGAAGGATGTCCTAGTGGTGCTTTGTTGTTTGAAGTATTAGCGCACACACTAATCTCATCAGCTATCACCTGCCCAATATTAACATTCAAATTTCTGATAGCACAATAAATGAAAAATGCCCTGCTGAGAGTAATATCTGACACATGTGAACATGGCTGAATGTTGGCATGAGAAAACGCCATCCAATACTTTGCAAGAGGAGTCAAATCCGTCCTCCTAATGTTAACCACTGAGCCAGATCTATTCCTTTGGAAGTGTCCTCCAGGTATACACAGTACTCTCTCCACATCCTCATAATCAGCACCTTCCTCCATGCAAAGAGCAAACTGGCACTGCTCCCCAGCCCATACAGTGTCCAGAAAGTTATTAATTGAATCAGGATCATACCTGATAGCATGGCCTCTAACATAGCCCAAATAATTCTCAGCTGGATAATCACCAATCTTCTTTGCATTGGTGTAAAATTCCTTAACCACAGCTATATTGGCAGGTGCAGGATAAGTGGCTAGCTTTCCCTAATCATTCCCTAACACTTGCTCTCCAAATTGAGGAGCAAGGTTAGGTATCATTCCAACCTTTCTCTCCATCAGAAGTCTCCTGTCCTGAACCACTTTAAAGTGCTTCTCATGTTTCCTAGAGAGGAACCTGCTAGAATGGGGTTGCTCTAGTTCCTTTTCCTTTCTCTTGTTTGCCATGGTTTTCAATCTTTTTCCGGATGAGGATGCCATTTCTACATTCAAAACACAAAACCAAACCACAGAACATGATGTTAATCATTAGTAAAACACAGAACACAACTCCTTTCGAAGCTAAACCACCGCTGAGGGCCAGAATTTCCCCTCAGCGCCACCAGTACCACATTCCAAATCACACAAAACCAGAAAAATCAAATCTGGCAGAGTGCCGCTCAGCGGCAATTTACCCCTCAGCGGTAACTCTGCAGATTTTTGAAAAATCTGTTTTAAAGCTTTCCTAACTCCACCCAAGTGCAATTTTCAGTTTTCCAGTTCATAATCATGCAGTTTAATCGCTTCAAACATCAAATATATCATCAAATCATGCAAAGAAATCAAAACCCCTAAATCTTCATGCTTTGACAATCATATTCAAAATCAAAAACCCTAGAATGAACAAAATGCATTTTACTTACTTGGGTGGAGATACTAGATGCAATGAGAATGCTTCCAAGCTAGAATGCTCTCTTCCAACCCCAAACTTTGATGGCACACTAGTGAAAAAGTGAGTGGAAGAGAAATTTTCTTAAGAGGGAAGAGTGAAAAGATGTGGAAAACCTTGGAGAAGGTATGTGGGAGTGTTTGTGCAAAGAAAAGTCTGAAAATGTGAGAGAATGCGCAGCTTAGGGTTTAAAAATACCCTAATGGGCTCGGGTCCCGCTAAGGGGAACTAAAACCCTATTCTGCGAGAGTACCGCTCAGCGGTAAAGTACCGCTCAGCGGCACTTTCGTGAAGTGCTCTTCTCCTTCTTTTCTTAACCTACGTGCCTCCTAAACATGCCCCTCACTGGCTCCCTGCAATTCAATGTTCAAAAATGCTTATGCAAACCCTAACTAAAACAAACAGACAGAAGTATTCAATCAACTGGGTTGCCTCCCAGGTAGCGCTTGTTTAACGTCACGAGCCTGACCCAAAATCCACCAACACCCATCAGTAGGTGTTACTGCCATTGTATCCTTCAGTAGATACTTAACCACCTAGCATCCTTCAGTAGATGCTATATCCAACAAAATAAATACAGAAATAATGTTCATAAATTACAAATTACAAAACCAAATCAAAAGTTTTTAAATTCACTGGGTTGCCTCCCAGCAAGCGCTCTTTTAATGTCATTAGCTTGACCCAATAAAGTTCAAGTTCCATCTTCTTTGTAATTGATGTTGTTATTCCACCAACTCCTCAGCTGTTTCCTTTGAACTGTTTTGGTTCTTCTAGAACATGGAGACTCTATCTCTATCATCTCCTTCTCTTTAAAGCCCTTCACAACCCACAACTTGTTCTTGATTCTAACAGGTGTGCCAAGTTGGAGTCTTCTTTTCTTCCAGTCTCTAGGAATTTCTTCTCCTCTTCCAATCTCTTCTACCTTGGGTACCTGAAACAACAAACAATGGTTACCTGAAACCTCAAGATTTTCATCTTTACGGCTAGTCATGGGTGCATCTCGAAATGCAGCTTTATAACTAGCTTCTTCCTCCTTTGCTTGCATCTCATCTTTGAAAACATCTACCACCACTCTCTCCTCTCTATCCTGGAGCACCACTATACCTTCATTTACATCTATGATAGCCCTGGCCGTTTTCATAAACGGTCTTCCAAGTATGATAGGTATCTTCTCAGTCTCCATCTTCATCACCACAAAGTCTGCCAAGAACTGAAGTTTGCCAACACAAACTATAATGTCCTCTACAATCCCACATGGCTCCTTTGAAGATCCATCGGCCATTACTATTTTAATCTTTGCATGTTTCATTTTAACATTGCCGATTTGCTCCAGTAAAGAATAAGGTATCAAGTTAACACTTGAACCTAAATCAAGGAGAGCTTTCTTTACCTTTTTCTTCCCTATAGTACAAGGGATAGAAAAACTACCTGGATCTGACGCTTTAGGAGGGAAAGACTCTTTCTTAACAGTTATACACTCTTTTGCCTCATCATCTCTACGTCTCTTCTTTGTAAAAATTTCTTCATCAGATTTTGTGTAAACTGCAATTTTCTGTAAAATCTGTTCCCAAGGTGCTTTATTATCCACCATTCTGAATAATTCTGTGAAATCCATTTGTTTCTCTTGATTTATTGGAAAAGGAAAATTGTTTTTGCTCTCTATTTCTCTTCTTTCTTCTGTTTCTCCTTCTTCTAACTCAATTATCTCTTCATTCACACTCTTTACCACTTTGCACTCTTCTCTAGGGTTAACCTCAGTATTAGCCCCAAAATTTCTATTTGGCCTTTCTTCCAATTGCTTGGTAATCTGACCCATTTGAATCTCCAAATTCTTTATAGCAGCTTTAGTGCTCTTTTGAGAAGATTCGGTTTTCTGTATGAATTGCTGAAGAGTTTCTTCCAACCTTGTTGATTTTTCATTAAGCATAGATAACTGTTGCCAAAAGGTTGGTTGCTGCTGCTTATTATATTGATTTGCTTGCCCAGTTTGTCCTTGACCAATGCTTGGATGTGGTTTCCACCCTTGATTGTAATTCCCTTGACGGTATGGAAATTGATTAGCCATGAAATTAACATCCTCCAAGGCCTCCACTGGAAAAGCACATTGACCATTGATATGATCACCTCCACATAATTCGCACAACTGAGTTTGCACCTGTGCAGCAGTTTTCAACTCTTTAGGTAATTGTGCAAGAGTTTTAGTCAGAGTCTCCAGCTGTTGAGTTAGAATTTTATTTTGAGCTAGCAAGGCATCATGTGTCTGTAATTGGAGAACCCCTTTTTGTTGCATAGGAACTCCTCTTTCGCTGTTGAGCTCATTATCACTAGTAGCCATGTTGTCAATAATTTCTATAGCTTCCTCTGGAGTTTTCCATTTAATATTGCCTCCTGCTGAGGCATCAAGCATCATCTTGGTTTGTGAACCAAGCCCTCCAAGGAAAGTTAAGACTACTTCCTGTTCTTCAAAGCCATGCGTGGGTGTTTTTCTTAGCAGACTTTTGTATCTATCCCATGCATGCCCCAGTGATTCTTCCATGCCCTGCTTAAATGAAGATATCTCTTGCTTGCCTTTTGTCACCTTTGATTGTGGAAAGTACTTGTTCAAAAACTTTGTTACCACTGCTTCCCACTCTGTGAAACTTCCTTCTGGAAAAGAGTTCAACCAAAGCTTAGCATTGCCTCCCAATGAGAAAGGAAACAAACTAAGTTTGATTGCTTCGTCTGGCACCCCATTGATTTTCACTGTGTTGCAAATTTCATTAAATGTAGTAAGGTGCTCATATGGGCTTTCATGAGATAACCCATTGAATTGATTACTCTTCACCAGTTGGATCAATGCTGGTTTGACCTCCATATTGGCTGCATTGACTCTAGGTCTAGCTATGCTGTTAAAATGTTGAGGTCCAGCTACATTGGTGTAATCAGCAAGAGTTCTTCTGATATGATTATTCTCCATATTTTCTGTGCTATTGTCAGAACCTTGTGGTGATGGTTGCAACAGAGTTTCCGGAGGAGGGAAAAGTTCTCTAGATGTTCTGATTCTTCTCCTCCGTCTACTGTCTTCTAATCCTTCAAGCAACGGTTCTGTTGTTTTCTTGCTCCTAGTTCGAATTGCCTCCTGCATACACAAGAACACAAAACCCTAGAAGATTTGGTTAGCACAAAAAGATATAAAAGAAAATATAAGATTCAGAAAATAAAGACAGAAAACAGAAAAAAAATAAAATAAAATAAAAATTCGAAATTTAAAAATAAAATAAAAAAAATAAGTCAAAGATAATTAATAATCACACAAATTAACCAGTTAAACCACGAGTCCCCGGAAGCGGCGCCAAAAACTTGATGGACAAATTTATGAACACCAAATTATGATGTCACAAACTTGTTTTCAATCGGCAAGTATGACCGAATCGTTCAAGTAATAAAACTTGGTAAGACCAAGTATCGTTCTTCCCAAAGGACTCACAGCCTAGTTTAGTTATGTGATTTCTTAATTAACTAAGACTTACAAACGAATTAATTGGGGTTTAAAATGCAAGACAGAAAATAAACATGTATGCATGAATTGTGATCAATGGCAAAAAGCAAAAGATAAACACTTTCAATGAAATTTATGTATGGATATGTTGTTGGGGTTCAATTTCATCTTATCCACTCTCATATATTTTAGGAATTCAACGATCAAATCACCATTGTTAATGCCACTCTCTAATGTACCTTTCCAGAAGGCTTCTCCCTAATCACGAGTTCATACAATTCCTAGCATTCCTAATGATGAGTTCATAAGTACAGGAGCTTAACGACAACCAATATAAAATTGGGAGAAATTCCCCGGATCTAGACTTCCCCGTACGTTCCCGTATCGACAAAACCAATAATCATGCATCGAATGAGTTAAACCATGCAAGCATTAAACAAAGAGGAAAAACCCTAACTAATGATGAAAGAAAGCATAAGTCTTACTTAAAAGATGTAAAAACAGATTCCATATATGAGAGTTTCACAAGACTACATTGATTCCCCAACAAACATAAAGAGGTTAGTTCACCATATTCATGGTGAACCTAGATGAATTACAATGAAAGAATGAAAGAATAAACCCTAAAAAGGTGAAGCGGAAGCCTCAGCATCCAAGATCCTCCTTCAAAGGGGTGGTAGAGAGAGTGTTTGCCTCGTTCCAGCCAGAGATACCTAACCCTAGGAAACCCTAAAGCTTATGTATCATTCGTAAATTACAAAAACTCAAGTCCAAGCCCATTAAAGTACCGCTCAGCGGTAAACTACCGCTCAGCGGTGATTGCGTGACTTGTTTCCTCCTCTCAGCGGCCATTTTGCCCCTCAGCGGATCTCCCGTGACTTCCAGAGTACCGCTCAGCGGTGAGTGCGTGACTTGTTTTCTCCCCTCAGCGGCCATTTTGCCCCTCAGCGGACCTCCCGCACTCTCCTGAGTGCCGCTCAGCGGTAAACTGCCGCTGAGCGGTGACTTCGGCTTCTCCTTTTGCACTTTTTGTTGTCTTTTCTGATTTCATCTCTCTCCTTCTTCACTTCTTTTACCAAATTCACCTTAAAACCTGCACAAAAACACTGAAATCAAGCATAAACCTGTCCAGCTCTCTTATTTCTAAAAATATAAAGAAAAACATGATTTCAAGCTAATTTCTAAGTGTGAAGGTTGCTTTTAGTGTCAATTTTAATCATAAAAATAACAGTTTTTCAACTGTTATCAACGTAGTGCATGAAGTGGAGGAAGTGGAGGTAGTGGAGGAAGTGGAGGAAGTGGAGGAAGTGGAGGAAGTGGACGAAGTTGAAAAAGTGGACGAAGTTGACGAAGTAGAAGAAGTTGACGAAGTGGACGAAGTGGACGACGTGGACGAAGTGGAGGAAGTGGAGGAAGTGCACAAAGTGGAGGAAATGGAGGAAGTGGACTAAGTGGACGAAGTTGACGAACTGTACAAAGTGGAGGAAGTGGACCAAGCAACAAACTGAACGAAGTGGACGAAGTGGACGAAGTGGACGAAGTTGACGAAATGGACGAAGTGCACAAAGTGGACGAAGTTGACGAAGTTGACGAAATGGACGAAGTGGACGAAGTGGTGGAAGTGGAGGAAGTGGAGGAAGTGGAGGAAGTGGAGGAAGTGGAAGAAGTGGAGGAGGTGGACGAAGTTGACGAAGTTGACGCAGTGGACGAAGTTGACAAAGTGGACGAAGTGGAGGAAGTGCATGAAGTGGGGGAAGTGGAGGAAGTGGACGAATTGGACGAAGTTGACGAAGTGGACGAAGTGGACAAAGTGGACGAAGTGGACGAAGTTGACGAAGTGGACGAAGTGGATGAAGTTGACTAAGTTGTAGAAGTGGAGGAAGTGGAGGAAGTGCACGAAGTGGAGGAAATAGAGGAACTGGACGAAGTTGACGAAGTGGATGTAGTGGAGGAAATGGAGGAAGTGGACGAAGAGGACGAAGTGGACGAAGTTGAAGAAGCTGACGAAGTGGAGGAAGTGGAGGAAGTGGAGGAAGTGGAGGAAGTTGACGAAGTTGACGAAGTTGATGAACTGTACGAAGTGGAGGAAGTGGACGAAGTGGACGAAGCAACAAAATGAACGAAGTGGACGAAGTGGACAAAGTGGACGAAGTTGACGGAATGGACGAAGAGGACGAAGTGGTGGAAGTGGAGGAAGTGGAGGAAGTGGAGGAAGTGGAGGAAATGGAAGAAGTGGAGGAGGTGGACGAAGTTGACGAAGTTGACGCAGTGGACGAAGTTGACGAAGTTGACAAAGTGGAGGACGTGGAGGAAGTGCATGAAGTGGGGGAAGTGGAGGAAGTGGACGAAGTTAACAAAGTGCAGGAAGTGGAAGAAGTGGAGGAAGTGGTGGAAGTGGAGGAAGTGGACGATTTGGACGAAGTTGACGAAGTGGACGAAGTTGACGAAGTGGACAAAGTGGACGAAGTTGACGAAGTGCACGAAGTGGATGAAGTTGACTAAGTTGACGAAGTGGAGGAAGTGGAGGAAGTGCACGAAGTGGAGGAAATGGAGGCAGTGGACGAAGTTGACGAAGTGGACGAAGTGGAGGAAATGGAGGAAGTGGACGAAGAGGACGAAGTGGACGAAGTTGACGAAGTGCACGAAGTGGATGAAGTTGACTAAGTTGACGAAGTGGAGGAAGTGGTGGAAGTGCACGAAGTGGAAGAAATGGAGGAAGTGGACGAAGTGGAGGAAATGCAGGAAGTGGACGAAGAGGAAGAAGGGGACGAAGTTGACGAAGTGGATGAACGAAGTGGACGAACGAAGTGGACGAAGTTGACGAAGTGGACGAAGTCGAGGAAGTTGCCGAAGTTGATGAAGTGGACGAAGTGGGGGAAGTTGACGAAGTTGACGAAGTGGAGGAAGTGGAGGAAGTGGAGGAAGTGGAGGAAGTGGACGAAGATGACGAAGTTGACGAAGTTGACGAAGTTGACGAAGTGGAGGAAGTGGACGAAGTTGACGAAGTGCACGAAGTGGATGAAGTTGACTAAGTTGACGAAGTGGAGGAAGTGGAGGAAGTGCACGAAGTGGAGGAAGTGGAGGAAGTGGACGAAGTTGACGAAGTGCAGGAAATGGAGGGAGTGGACGAAGAGGACGAAGTGGACGAAGTTGACGAAGTTGACGAAGCTGACGAAGTGGAGGAAGTGGAGGAAGTGGAGGAAGTGATCGGAGTGGACGAAGTTGGCGAAGTCGACGTAGTGGACGAAGTGGAGGAAGTGGAGGAAGTGGAGGAAGTGGAGGAAGTGGAGAAAGTGGAGGAAGTGGACCAAGTTGACAAAGTGGACGAAGTTCACGAAGTTGACGAAGTGGACGAAGTGGACGAAGTGGAGGAAGTGGAGGAAGTGGAGGAAGTGGAGGAAGTGGAGGAAGTGGAGGAAGTGGAGGAAGTGGAGGAAGTGGAGGAAGTGGAGGAAGTGATCGGAGTGGACGCAGTGGACGAAGTTGACGAAGTCGACGCAGTGGACGAAGTGGAGGAAGTGGAGGAAGTGGGGGAAGTTGACGAAGTTGACGAACTGTACGAAGCAACAAAGTGAACGAAGTGGACGAAGCAACAAAGTGAACGAAGTGGACGAAGTGCACGAAGTGGACGAAGTGGACAAAGTGGACGAAGTTGACGAAATGGACGAAGTGGACGAAGTGATGGAAGTGGAGGAAGTGGAGGAAGTGGAGGAAGTGGAGGAAGTGGAAGAAGTGGAGGAGGTGGACAAAGTTGACGAAGTTGACGCAGTGGACTAATTTGACGAAGTTGACAAAGTGGAGGACGTGGAGGAAGTGCATGAAGTGGGGGAAGTGGAGGAAGTGGAAGAAGTTAACAAAGTGCAGGAAGTGGAAGAAGTGGAGGAAGTGGTGGAAGTGGAGGAAGTGGACGATTTGGACGAAGTGGACGAAGTTGACGAAGTGGACGAAGTGGACGGAGTTGACGAAGTGCACGAAGTGGATGAAGTTGACTAAGTTGACGAAGTGGAGGAAGTGGAGGAAGTGCACGAAGTGGAGGAAATGGAGGAAGTGGACGAAGTTGACGAAGTGGACGAAGTGGACGAAGTGGAGGAAATGGAGGAAGTTGACGAAGAGGACGAAGTTGACGAAGTGGACGAAGTTGACGAAGTGGATGAACGAAGTGGACGAAGTTGACGAAGTGGACGAAGTGGACGAAGTCGAGGAAGTTGCCGAAGTTGACGAAGTGGACGAAGTGGAGGAAGTTGAGGAAGTTGAGGAAGTGGACGAAGATGACGAAGTGGAGGAAGTGGAGGAAGTGGAGGAAGTGGAGGAAGTGGAGGAAGTGGAGGAAGTGGACGAAGTTGACGAAGTTGACGAAGTGGGCGAAGTGGACGAAGTGACCGGAGTGGACGAAGTAGACAAAGTGGACGAAGTTGACGAAGTCGACGAAGTGGAGGAAGTGAAGGAAGTGGAGGAAGGGGCGGAAGTGGAGAAAGTGGAGGAAGTGCACGAAGTTGACAAAGTGGACGAAGTTGACAAAGTAGACGAAGTTGACGAAGTGGACGAAATTGACGAAGTGGACGAAGTGGAGGAAGTGGACAAAGTGGAGGAAGTGGAGGAAGTGGAAGAAGTGGACTAAGTGGACGAAGTTGACGAACTGTACGAAGTGGAGGAAGTGGACGAAGCGAACGAAGTGAACGAAGTGGACGAAGTGGAGGAAGTGGACGAAGTCGACGAAGTTGACGAAGTTGACGAAATGGACGAAGTGGACGAAGTGGTGGAAGTGGTGGAAGTGGAGGAAGTGGAGGAAGTGGAGGAAGTGGAAGAAGTGGAGGAGGTGGACGAAGTTGACGAAGTTGACGCAGTGGACGAAGTTGACAAAGTGGAGGAAGTGGAGGAAGTGCATGAAGTGAGGGAAGTGGACGAAGTTAACAAAGTGGAGGAAGTGGAAGAAGTGGAGGAAGTGGTGGAAGTGGAGGAAGTGGACAAATTGGACGAAGTGGACGAAG
Source organism: Vigna umbellata (assembly GCF_029865625.1). Lineage (NCBI taxonomy): Eukaryota > Viridiplantae > Streptophyta > Magnoliopsida > Fabales > Fabaceae > Vigna > Vigna umbellata. Next base: position 11,111,598 of record NC_142171.1, on the reverse strand, counting down.
TTGACGAAGTAGACAAAGTGGACGAAGTTGACGAAGTGGACGAAGTGGACGAGGTGGATGAAGTTGACTAAGTTGACGAACTGGAGGAAGTGGAGGAAGTGCACGAAGTGGAGGAAATGGAGGAAGTTGACGAAGTTGACGAAGTGGAGGAAATAAAGGAAGTGGACGAAGAGGACGAAGTGGACGAAGTTGACGAAGTGGACGAAGTGGAGGAAATGGACAAAGTGGAGGAAGTGGAGGAAGTGGATGAAGAGGACGAAGTGGACGAAGTTGGTGAAGTTGACGAAGTGGAGGAAGTGGAGGAACTGGACGAAGTGGACGATGTTGACGAAGTGGACGAAGTGGAGGAAGTGGACGAAGTGATCGGAGTGGACGAAGTAGACGAAGTTGACGAAGTCGACGTAGTGGAGGAAGTGGAGGAAGTGGTGAAAGTGGAGGAAGTGGACGAAGTTGACAAAGTGGACGAAGTTGACGAAGTGGACGAAGTGGATGAAGTGGACGAAGTGGACGAAGTGGACGAAGTGGACGAAGTGGAGGAAGTGGAGGAAGTGGACAAAGTGGAGGAAATGGAGGAAGTGGACTAAGTGGACGAAGTTGACGAACTATACGAAGTGGAGGAAGTGGACGAAGCAACCAAGTAAACGAAGTGGACGAAGTGGACGAAGTGGACAAAGTGGACGAAGTTGACGAGGTTGACGAAGTTGATGAAATGGACGAAGTGGACGAAGTTGACGAAGTGGACGAAGTGGATGAAGTTGACTAAGTTGACGAAGTGGAGGAAGTGGAGGAAGTGGAGAAAGTGGAGGAAGTGGACCAAGTTGACAAAGTGGACGAAGTTCACGAAGTTGACGAAGTGGACGAAGTGGACGAAGTGGACGAAGTGGACGAAGTGGACGAAGTGGACGAAGTGGACGAAGTGGACGAAGTGGAGGAAGTGGAGGAAGTGGAGGAAATGGAGGAAGTGGAGGAAGTGGACGAAGTTGACGAAGTGGACGAAGTGGAGGAAGTGGACGAAGTGATCGGAGTGGACGAAGTGGACGAAGTTGACGTAGTGGACGAAGTGGAGGAAGTGGAGGAAGTGGAGGAAGTGGGGGAAGTTGACGAAGTTGACGAACTGTACGAAGTGGAGGAAGTGGACGAAGCAACAAAGTGAACAAAGTGGACGAAGTGCACGAAGTGGACGAAGTGGACAAAGTGGACGAAGTTGACGAAATGGACGAAGTGGACGAAGTGATGGAAGTGGAGGAAGTGGAGGAAGTGGAGGGAGTGGAAGAAGTGGCGGAGGTGGACGAAGTTGACGAAGTTGACGCAGTGGACGCATTTGACGAAGTTGACAAAGTGGAGGACGTGGAGGAAGTGCATGAAGTGGGGGAAGTGGAGGAAGTGGACGAAGTTAACAAAGTGCAGGAAGTGGAAGAAGTGGAGGAAGTGGTGGAAGTGGAGGAAGTGGACGATTTGGACGAAGTGGACGAAGTTGACGAAGTGGACAAAGTGGACGAAGTGGACGGAGTTGACGAAGTGCACGAAGTGGATGAAGTTGACTAAGTTGACGAAGTGGAGGAAGTGGAGGAAGTGCACGAAGTGGAGGAAATGGAGGAAGTGGACGAAGTTGACGAAGTGGACGAAGTGGACGAAGTGGAGGAAATGGAGGAAGTTGACGAAGAGGACGAAGTGGACGAAGTTGACGAAGTGGATGAACGAAGTGGACGAACGAAGTGGACGAAGTTGACGAAGTGGACGAAGTGGACGAAGTCGAGGAAGTTGCCGAAGTTGACGAAGTGGACGAAGTGGAGGAAGTTGACGAAGTTGACGAAGTGGAGGAAGTGGAGGAAGTGGAGGAAGTTGAGGAAGTGGACGAAGATGACGAAGTGGAGGAAGTGGAGGAAGTGGAGGAAGTGGAGGAAGTGGACGAAGTTGACGAAGTTGACGAAGTGGGCGAAGTGGACGAAGTGACCGGAGTGGACGAAGTAGACAAAGTGGACGAAGTTGACGAAGTCGACGAAGTCGACGAAGTGGAGGAAGTGAAGGAAGTGGAGGAAGTGGCGGAAGTGGAGAAAGTGGAGGAAGTGCACGAAGTTGACAAAGTGGACGAAGTTGACAAAGTAGACGAAGTTGACGAAGTGGACGAAATTGACGAAGTGGACGAAGTGGAGGAAGTGGACAAAGTGGAGGAAGTGGAGGAAGTGGAAGAAGTGGACAAAGTGGAGGAAGTGGAAGAAGTGGAGGAAGTGGTGGAAGTGGAGGAAGTGGACAAATTGGACGAAGTTGACGAAGTAGACAAAGTGGACGAAGTGGAGGAAGTGGACGAAGTCGACGAAGTTGACGAAGTTGACGAAATGGACGAAGTGGACGAAGTGGTGGAAGTGGTGGAAGTGGAGGAAGTGGAGGAAGTGGAGGAAGTGGAAGAAGTGGAGGAAGTGGAAGAAGTTAACAAAGTGGAGGAAGTGGAAGAAGTGGAGGAAGTGGTGGAAGTGGAGGAAGTGGACAAATTGGACGAAGTTGACGAAGTAGACAAAGTGGACGAAGTTGACGAAGTGGACGAAGTGGACGAAGTGGATGAAGTTGACTAAGTTGACGAACTGGAGGAAGTGGAGGAAGTGCACGAAGTGGAGGAAATGGAGGAAGTGGACGAAGTTGACGAAGTGGAGGAAATAAAGGAAGTGGACGAAGAGGACGAAGTGGACGAAGTTGACGAAGTGGACGAAGTGGAGGAAATGGACAAAGTGGAGGAAGTGGAGGAAGTGGATGAAGAGGACGAAGTGGACGAAGTTGGTGAAGTTGACGAAGTGGAGGAAGTGGAGGAACTGGACGAAGTGCACGATGTTGACGAAGTGGACGAAGTGGAGGAAGTGGACGAAGTGATCGGAGTGGACGAAGTGGACGAAGTTGACGAAGTCGACGTAGTAGAGGAAGTGGAGGAAGTGGTGAAAGTGGAGGAAGTGGACGAAGTTGACAAAGTGGACGAAGTTGACGAAGTGGACGAAGTGGACGAAGTGGACGAAGTGGAGGAAGTGGAGGAAGTGGACAAAGTGGAGGAAATGGAGGAAGTGGACTAAGTGGACGAAGTTGACGAACTATACGAAGTGGAGGAAATGGACGAAGCAACCAAGAAAACGAAGTGGACGAAGTGGACGAAGTGGACGAAGTGGACGAAGTGGACAAAGTGGACGAAGTTGACGAAGTTGATGAAATGGACGAAGTGGACGAAGTGGACGAAGTGGACGAAGTTGACGAAGTGGACGAAGTGGATGAAGTTGACTAAGTTGACGAAGTGGAGGAAGTGGACGAAGTGGAGGAAGTGGACCAAGTTGACAAAGTGGACGAAGTTCACGAAGTTGACGAAGTGGACGAAGTGGAGGAAGTGGAGGAAGTGGAGGAAGTGGAGGAAGTGGAGGAAGTGGAGGAAGTGGAAGAAGTGGAGGAAGTGGAGGAAATGGAGGAAGTGGACGAAGTGGACGAAGTTGACGAAGTGGACGAAGTGGAGGAAGTGGACGAAGCAACAAAGTGAACGAAGTGGACGAAGTGCACGAAGTGGACGAAGTGGACAAAGTGGACGAAGTTGACGAAATGGACGAAGTGGACGAAGTGATGGAAGTGGAGGAAGTGGAGGAAGTGGAGGAAGTGGAGGAAGTGGAAGAAGTGGAGGAGGTGGACGAAGTTGACGAAGTTGACGCAGTGGACGCATTTGACGAAGTTGACAAAGTGGAGGACGTGGAGGAAGTGCATGAAGTGGGGTAAGTGGAGGAAGTGGACGAAGTTAACAAAGTGCAGGAAGTGGAAGAAGTGGAGGAAGTGGTGGAAGTGGAGGAAGTGGACGATTTGGACGAAGTGGACGAAGTTGACGAAGTGGACAAAGTGGACGAAGTGGACGGAGTTGACGAAGTGCACGAAGTGGATGAAGTTGACTAAGTTGACGAAGTGGAGGAAGTGGAGGAAGTGCACGAAGTGGAGGAAATGGAGGAAGTGGACGAAGTTGACGAAGTGGACGAAGTGGACGAAGTGGAGGAAATGGAGGAAGTTGACGAAGAGGACGAAGTGGACGAAGTGGACGAAGTTGACGAAGTGGATGAACGAAGTGGGCGAACGAAGTGGACGAAGTTGACGAAGTGGACGAAGTGGACGAAGTCGAGGAAGTTGCCGAAGTTGACGAAGTGGACGAAGTGGAGGAAGTTGACGAAGTGGACGAAGTGGAGGAAGTGGAGGAAGTTGAGGAAGTGGACGAAGATGACGAAGTGGAGGAAGTGGAGGAAGTGGACGAAGTGGACGAAGTGCAGGAAGTGGAAGAAGTGGAGGAAGTGGTGGAAGTGGAGGAAGTGGACGAAGTTGACGAAGTGGACAAAGTGGACGAAGTGGACGGAGTTGACGAAGTGCACGAAGTGGATGAAGTTGACTAAGTTGACGAAGTGGAGGAAGTGGAGGAAGTGCACGAAGTGGAGGAAATGGAGGAAGTGGACGAAGTTGACGAAGTGGACGAAGTGGACGAAGTGGAGGAAATGGAGGAAGTTGACGAAGAGGACGAAGTGGACGAAGTGGACGAAGTGGATGAACGAAGTGGACGAACGAAGTGGACGAAGTTGATGAAGTGGACGAAGTGGACGAAGTGGACGAAGTCGAGGAAGTTGCCGAAGTTGACGAAGTGGACGAAGTGGAGGAAGTTGACGAAGTTGACGAAGTGGACGAAGTGGAGGAAGTGGAGGAAGTTGAGGAAGTGGACGAAGATGACGAAGTTGACGAAGTGGAGGAAGTGGAGGAAGTGGAGGAAGTGGAGGAAGTGGAGGAAGTGGAGGAAGTGGAGGAAGTGGAGGAAGTGGACGAAGTTGACGAAGTTGACGAAGTGGGCGAAGTGGACGAAGTGACCGGAGTGGACGAAGTAGACAAAGTGGACGAAGTTGACGAAGTCGACGAAGTGGAGGAAGTGAAGGAAGTGGAGGAAGTGGCGGAAGTGGAGAAAGTGGAGGAAGTGCACGAAGTTGACAAAGTGGACGAAGTTGACAAAGTAGACGAAGTGGACGAAATTGACGAAGTGGACGAAGTTGACGAAGTGGAGGAAGTGGACAAAGTGGAGGAAGTGGAGGAAGTGGAAGAAGTGGACTAAGTGGACGAAGTTGACGAACTGTACGAAGTGGAGGAAGTGGACGAAGCGAACGAAGTGAACGAAGTGGACGAAGTGGAGGAAGTGGACGAAGTGGACGAAGTCGACGAAGTTGACGAAGTTGACGAAATGGACGAAGTGGACGAAGTGGTGGAAGTGGTGGAAGTGGAGGAAGTGGAGGAAGTGGAGGAAGTGGAAGAAGTGGAGGAGGTGGACGAAGTTGACGCAGTGGACGAAGTTGACAAAGTGGAGGAAGTGCATGAAGTGGGGGAAGTGGACGAAGTTAACAAAGTGGAGGAAGTGGAAGAAGTGGAGGAAGTGGTGGAAGTGGAGGAAGTGGACAAATTGGACGAAGTGGACGAAGTTGACGAGGTAGACAAAGTGGACGAAGTTGACGAAGTGGACGAAGTGGACGAAGTGGATGAAGTTGACTAAGTTGACGAACTGGAGGAAGTGGAGGAAGTGCACGAAGTGGAGGAAATGGAGGAAGTGGACGAAGTTGACGAAGTGGAGGAAATAAAGGAAGTGGACGAAGAGGACGAAGTGGACGAAGTTGACGAAGTGGACGAAGTGGAGGAAATGGACAAAGTGGAGGAAGTGGAGGAAGTGGATGAAGAGGACGAAGTGGACGAAGTTGGTGAAGTTGACGAAGTGGAGGAAGTGGAGGAACTGGACGAAGTGGACGATGTTGACGAAGTGGACGAAGTGGAGGAAGTGGACGAAGTGATCGGAGTGGACGAAGTGGACGAAGTTGACGAAGTCGACGTAGTGGAGGAAGTGGAGGAAGTGGTGAAAGTGGAGGAAGTGGACGAAGTTGACAAAGTGGACGAAGTTGACGAAGTGGACGAAGTGGACGAAGTGGACGAAGTGGAGGAAGTGGAGGAAGTGGAGGAAGTTGACAAAGTGGAGGAAATGGAGGAAGTGGACTAAGTGGACGAAGTTGACGAACTATACGAAGTGGAGGAAGTGGACGAAGCAACCAAGTAAACGAAGTGGACGAAGTGGACGAAGTGGACGAAGTGGACGAAGTGGACGAAGTGGACAAAGTGGACGAAGTTGACGAAGTTGACGAAGTTGATGAAATGGACGAAGTGGACGAAGTTGACGAAGTGGACGAAGTGGATGAAGTTGACTAAGTTGACGAAGTGGAGGAAGTGGAGGAAGTGCACGAAGTGGAGGAAATGAAGGAAGTTGACGAAGTTGACTGATGGACAAATTTATGAACACCAAAATATGATGTCACAAGCTTGTTTTTCAATCGGCAAGTATGACCGAATCGTTCAAGTAATAAACTTGGTAAGACCAAGTATCGTTCTTCCCAAAGGACTCACGGCCTAGTTTAGTTATGTGATTTCTTAATTAACTAAGACTTACAAACGAATTAATTGGGGTTTAAAATGCAAGACAAAAAATAAATATGTATGCATGAATTTTGATCAATGGCAAAAAGCAAAAGATAAACACTTTCAATGAAATTTATGTATGGATATGTTGTTGGGGGTCAATTTCATCTTATCCACTCTCATATATTTTAGGAATTCAACAATCAAATCACCATTGTTAATGCCACTCTCTAATGTACCTTTCTAGAAGGCTTCTTCCTAATCACGAGTTCATACAATTCCTAGCATTCCTAATGATCAGTTCATAAGTGCAGGAGCTTAACGACAACCAATATAAAATTGGGAGAAATTCCCCGGATCTAGACTTCCCCGTACGTGCCCGTATCGACAAAACCAATAATCATGCATCGAATGAGTTAAACAATGCAAGCATTAAGCAAAGAGGAAAAACCCTAACTAATGATGAAAGAAAGCATAAGTCTTAATTAAAAGATGTAAAAACGGATTCCATATATGAGAGTTTCAAAAGACTACATTGATTCCCCAACAAACATACAGAGTTTAGTTCACCATATTCATGGTGAACCTAGATGAATTACAATGAAAGAATGAAAGAATAAACCCTAAAAAGGTGAAGAGGAAGCCTCAGCATCCAAGATCCTCCTTCAAAGGGGTGGTAGAGAGAGTGTTTGCCTCGTTCCAGCCAGAGATACCTAACCCTAGGAAACCCTAAAGCTTATGTATCATTCGTAAATTACAAAAAGTCAAGTCCAAGCCCATTAGAGTGCCGCTCAGCGGTAAACTACCGCTCAGCGGTGAGTGCGTGACTTGTTTTCTCCCCTCAGCGGCCATTTTGCCCCTCAGCGGACCTTACGTGACTTCCAGAGTGCCGCTCAGCGGTAAACTACCGCTCAGCGGTGAGTGCGTGACTTGTTTTCTCCCCTCAGCGGCCATTTTGCCCCTCAGCGGACCTCCCGCAAGCTCCTGAGTTCCGCTCAGCGGTAAACTGCCGCTGAGCGGTGACTTCGGCGTCTCCTTTTGCACTTTTTATTGTCTTTTCTGATTTCATCTCTCTCCTTCTTCACTTCTTTCACCAAATTCACCTTAAAACCTGCACAAAAACACTGAAATCAAGCATAAACCTGTCCAGCTCTCTTATTTCTAAAAACATGATTTCAAGCTAGTTTCTAAGTGTAAAGGTTGCTTTTAGTGTCAATTTTAATCATGAAAATAACAGTTTTTCAACTGTTATCACAACCCCAAACTTAAAACTTTGCTTGTCCTCAAGCAAATAATATGTAACTCCATCTTTAAACCAATTCATATGATGGTTCACTTCATTCAAAAATCCTCTTTTCAAGATAAGCAAAAACTTCACTCAAACTTATGACCAAGAGTTCAATCAAGATGTGCACATGCTTTAGTGTTCACAAAGTCATTTAAATTCCAACAAATGCTATTTTCATGAATGATCAATCAATTAAGCATGGATGTTCATGTGTTCATGTGATATTTCCTCACTAAGTCAAGTGTTTCACTAACACTCAAGTGTATAAGAGATGATCACTCATTCACTCTACTATCACAATGTTACATGAATTAACTTTGCCTTTCATTTTACCACAATCAAAAACATTCACAAGCATGCATCATCACAAGGACTTTTCTATGGCTTATAATGTGGCTGGGCTAACAAGAAAATTGGTTTTTCTGGATCACAAAATCCTTGAGTTAAGAGAATCATAACAACACAATCATCTTATTCATTCCCAACTTTCTTTTGCCTTTGCATTGAGCTTTGCTTCTTTTTCTTTTCTTTTCTTTTTCTTTGCATATTCTTACTTTTTAGCTCTTAGCTCAATGCTTTTCATGTTTTCCCAACAACCCCAAACTTGAACATTTAACAATACCACACAAGATCTTCTTCTTAACTCAAGGTAAAGATTTTCAACTAAAGGTTTTCAGTGTATATTCAAGGCTAAGGGTTCAAAGGATAGAACACACAGTGTTCTCTTTTAGTGAGCTAATTTTATGAATTTGGCCAATAAAAAGGTTTTCAACAAATGGCCTTGATCATGTGATGCAAAACAAGCAATTGATTCAATCATAGAAAACCTGGGCAAAACCATTCATGCTTTCAAAGTAATAGCATTCAACAATAACAACTCTGGAGCTCAAAATCTCACATATAAGCTCATTCACATTTGACATACACATCCTGCTTAATTTCACAATCACAATCATAATATCCTGCATTTGTTCACAAAACTTGTGAATCACCTGTATAAGCATTTAATGTGCACATCTATCTCAACATCAATCAATCATAAGCATCATTCAGCATTACTTATCACACAATCATAGTTAATAGCAAACCATCACAAGAAACCAGGTTTCAAATAGAGTACATCAAACCCTAATCTAAAAACAGAAACAAATAAGTTCAGAAAACTTAAACCACAAAACATAAGCACATGATAGCATTCATCAGTAAATGCTATCTCAGCTCCTCATCAATCTGAGCTGTCCTCTGTATCTTCCTCTTCCTCCTCATCTTCATCATCTTCTTCTGCATCATCCTCATCAGCTTCATCTTCTTCCATATCTCTAGCTGAAGCTTCAGCTGCTTCAGCTCCTCCTCCATGCACTGGTTCCTCTGGCCAAGCTACCACATTATGGAATTCATCCATAGTCCACCTGTGGGCTTGAGGTGTATCATACATCCCCACAATCATCTCAGCAGTGGCCACCTGCCCTCTGTGAATGGACTGCAACTGAGCCCCTATAAGAGACATATACATGTCCCTCATCTGGAATGGCTCTGCTTCATGTGTCTCAGCAGATGTCTGGCTCTGTGCTGGCCCTCTCTCTCTACGAGCACGGCGTGGTGGAACTGGCTGAGCTTCATCATCACCTCCACAGTACTGTCTATAGTAGGCCTCATCAATAGCTTTTCTTGGCCTCTCAAAAGGTGGAGCAGAAGTGTCCACCCCAGCTATCTTGCAAAGGTGCGTGATCAAAGAAGGATGTCCTAGTGGTGCTTTGTTGTTTGAAGTATTGGCGCACACACTAATCTCATCAGCTATCACCTGCCCAATATTAACATTCAAGTTTCTGATAGCACAATAGATGAAGAATGCCCTGTGATGGACAAATTTATGAACACCAAATTATGATGTCACAAACTTGTTTTCAATCGGCAAGTATGACCGAATCGTTCAAGTAATAAACTTGGTTAGACCAAGTATCGTTCTTCCCAAAGGACTCACGACCTAGTTTAGTTATGTGATTTCTTAATTAACTAAGACTTACAAACGAATTAATTGGGGTTTAAAATGCAAGACAGAAAATAAACATGTATGCATGAATTGTGATCAATGGCAAAAAGCAAAAGATAAACACTTTCAATGAAATTTATGTATGGATATGTTGTTGGGGTTCAATTTCATCTTATCCACTCTCATATATTTTAGGAATTCAACGATCAAATCACCATTGTTAATGCCACTCTCTAATGTACCTTTCCAGAAGGCTTCTCCCTAATCACGAGTTCATACAATTCCTAGCATTCCTAATGATTAGTTCATAAGTACAGGAGCTTAACGACAACCAATATAAAATTGGGAGAAATTCCCCGGATCTAGACTTCCCCGTACGTTCCCGTATCGACAAAACCAATAATCATGCATCGAATGAGTTAAACAATGCAAGCATTAAGCAAAGAGGAAAAACCCTAACTAATGATGAAAAGAAAGCATAAGTCTTAATAAAAAGATGTAAAAACAGATTCCATATATGAGAGTTTCACAAGATTACATTGATTCACCAACAAACATACAGAGTTTAGTTCACCATATTCATGGTGAACCTAGATGAACAATGATGAAAGAATGAAAGAGATAGAAAAACCCGTGAAAGAGAAGAGGAGAGCTGTCACCATCTCCCCATCTACCCCAAGGGGTGGAAGAGAGAGTGTTTGCCTCGTTCCAGCCAAAGATACCTAACCCTAGGAAACCCTAAAGCTTATGTATCATTCGTAAATTACAAAAAGTCAAGTCCAAGCCCATTTAAGTGCCGCTTAGCGGTAAACTACCGCTCAGCGGTGATTGCATGACTTGTTTTCTCCCCTCAGCGGCCATTTTGCCCCTCAGCGGATCTCCCGTGACTTCCAGAGTACCGCTCAGCGGTAAAATACCGCTCAGCGGTGAGTGCGTGACTTGTTTTCTCCCCTCAGCGGCCATTTTGCCCCTCAGCGGACCTCCCGCAAACTCCTGAGTGCCGCTCAGCGGTAAACTGCCGCTAAGCGGTGACTTCGGCTTCTCCTTTTGCACTTTTTATTGTCTTTTCTGATTTCATCTCTCTCCTTCTTCACTTCTTTTACCAAATTCACCTTAAAACCTGCACAAAAACAGTGAAATCAAGCATAAACCTGTCCAGCTCTCTTATTTCCAAAAATATACAGAAAAGCATGATTTCAAGCTAGTTTCTAAGTGTAAAGGTTGCTTTTAGTGTCAATTTTAATCATGAAAATAACAGTTTTTCAACTGTTATCACCCTGCTGAGAGTAATATCTGACACATGTGAACATGGCTGAATGTTGGCATGAGAAAACGCCATCCAATACTTTGCAAGAGGAGTCAAATCCGTCCTCCTAATGTTAACCACTGAGCCAGATCTATTCCTTTGGAAGTGTCCTCCAGGTATACACAGTACTCTCTCCACATCCTCATAATCAGCACCTTCCTCCATACAGTGTCCAGAAACTTATTAATTGAATCAGGATCATACCTGATAGCATGGCCTCTAACATAGCCCAAATAATTCTCAGCTGGATAATCACCAATCTTCTTTGCATTGGTGTAAAATTCCTTAACCACAGCTATGTTGGCAGGTGCAGGATAAGTGGCTAGCTTTCCCCAGTCATTCCCTAAAACTTGCTCTCCAAATTGAGGAGCAAGGTTAGGTATCATTCCAACCTTTCTCTCCATCAGAAGTCTCCTGTCCTGAACCACTTTAAAGTGCTTCTCATGTTTCCTAGAGAGGAACCTGCTAGAGTGGGGTTGCTCTGGTTCCTTTTCCTTTCTCTTGGTTGCCATGGTTTTCAATCTTTTTCCTGATGAGGATGCCATTCTTATATTTAGAACACAAACAAAACCACAGAACATGATGTTAATCATTAGTAAAACACGGAACACAACTCCTATCGAAGCTAAACCACCGCTGAGGGCCAGAATTCCCCCTCAGCGCCACCAGTACCACATTCCATATCACAAAAAACCAGAAAAATCAAATCTGGCAGAGTGCCGCTCAGCGGCAGTTTAACCCTCAGCGGTAACTCTGCAGATTTTTGAAAAACTTGTTTTAAAGCTTTCCTAACTCCACCCAAATGCAATTTTCAGTTTTCCAGTTCATAATCATGCAGTTTAATCGGTTCAAACATCAAATATATCATCAAATCATGCCAAGAAATCAAAACCCCTAAATCTTCATGCTTTAACCATCATATTCAAAATTAAAACCCTAGGATGAACAAAATGCATTTTACTTACTTGGGTGGAGATACTAGATGCAATGAGAATGGCTAGCTTTCCCCAGTCATTCCCTAAAACTTGCTCTCCAAATTGAGGAGCAAGGTTAGGTATCATTCCAACCTTTCTCTCCATCAGAAGTCTCCTGTCCTGAACCACTTTAAAGTGCTTCTCATGTTTCCTAGAGAGGAACCTGCTAGAGTGGGGTTGCTCTGGTTCCTTTTCCTTTCTCTTGGTTGCCATGGTTTTCAATCTTTTTCCTGATGAGGATGCCATTCCTATATTTAGAACACAAACAAAACCACAGAACATGATGTTAATCATTAGTAAAACACGGAACACAACTCCTATCGAAGCTAAACCACCGCTGAGGGCCAGAATTCCCCCTCAGCGCCACCAGTACCACATTCCATATCACAAAAAACCAGAAAAATCAAATCTGGCAGAGTGCCGCTCAGCGGCAGTTTACCCCTCAGCGGTAACTCTGCAGATTTTTGAAAAACTTGTTTTAAAGCTTTCCTAACTCCACCCAAATGCAATTTTCAGTTTTCCAGTTCATAATCATGCAGTTTAATCGGTTCAAACATCAAATATATCATCAAATCATGCCAAGAAATCAAAACCCCTAAATCTTCATGCTTTAACCATCATATTCAAAATTAAAACCCTAGGATGAACAAAATGCATTTTACTTACTTGGGTGGAGATACTAGATGCAATGAGAATGCTTCCAAGCTAGAATGCTCTCTTCCAACCCCAAACTTTGATGGCACACTAGTGAAAAAGTGAGTGGAAGAGAAATTTTCTTAATCGGGAAGAGTGAAAAGATGTGGAAAACCTTGGAGAAGGTATGTGGGAGTGTTTGTGCAAAGAAAAGTCTGAAAGTGTGAAAGAATGCACAGCTTAGGGTTTAAAAATACCCTAATGGGCTCGGGTCCCGCTAAGGGGAACTAAAACCCTATTCTGCGAGAGTACCGCTCAGCGGTAAAGTACCGCTCTGCGGCACTTTCGTGATGTGTTCTTCTCCTTCTTTTCTTAACCTACGTGCCTCCTAGACATGCCCCTCACTGGCTCCCTGCAATTCAATGTTCAAAATGCTTATGCAAATCCTAACTAAAACAAACAAACAAAAATATTCAATCAACTGGGTTGCCTCCCAGGTAGCGCTTGTTTAACGTCACGAGCCTGACCCAAAATCCACCAACACCCATCAGTAGGTGTAACAAACTTACCAACACCCATCAGTAGGTGTTACAAACTGAGTATCCTTCAGTAGATACTTAACCACCTAGCATCCTTCAGTAGATGCTATATCCAACAAAATATTTACAAAAATAATGTCCACAGATTAAAAGTTACAAAACCAAAATCAAAATCAAAAGTTTTTAAATCACTGGGTTGCCTCCCAGCAAGCGCTCTTTTAATGTCATTAGCTTGACCCAATAAAGTTCAAGTTCCATCTTCTTTGTAGTTGATGTTGTCATTCCACCAACTCCTCAGCTGTTTCCTTTGAACTGTTTTAGTTCTTCTAGAATATGGAGACTCTATCTCTATCATCTCCTTCTCTTTAAAGCCCTTCACAACCCACAACTTGTTCTTGATTCTAACCGGTGTGCCAAGTTGGAGTCTTCTTTTCTTCCAGTCTCTAGGAATTTCTTCTCCTCTTCCAATCTCTTCTTCCTGGGGTTCCTGAAACAATAAACAATGGTTACCTGAAACCTCAAGATTTTCTTCTTTACGGCTAGTCATGGGTGCATCTCGAAATGCAGCTTTATAACTAGCTTCTTCCTCCTTTGCTTGCATCTCATCCTTGAAGACATCTACCACCACTAGAGTGCAAGCCCATTAGAGTGCCGCTCAGCGGTAAACTACCGCTCAGCGGTGAGTGCGTGACTTGTTTTCTCCCCTCAGCGGCCATTTTGCCCCTCAGCGGACCTTATGTGACCTCCAGAGTGCCGCTCAGCGGTAAACTACCGCTCAGCGGTGAGTGCGTGACTTGTTTTCTCCCCTCAGCGGCCATTTTGCCCCTCAGCGGACCTCCCGCAAGCTCCTGAGTTCCGCTCAGCGGTAAACTGCCGCTGAGCGGTGACTTCGGCTTCTCCTTTTGCACTTTTTATTGTCTTTTCTGATTTCATCTCTCTCCTTTTTTTTTTCTTTCACCAAATTCACCTTAAAACCTGCACAAAAACACTGAAATCAAGCATAAACCTGTCCAGCTCTCTTATTTCTAAAAACATGAGGAAAAACATGATTTCAAGCTAGTTTCTAAGTGTAGAGGTTGCTTTTAGTGTCAATTTTAATCATGAAAATAACAGTTTTACAACTGTTATCATTGGCGAAGTGGACGAAGTGGAGGAAATGGAGGGAGTGGACGACGAGGACGAAGTGGACGAAGTTGACGAAGTGGATGAACGAAGTGGACGAAGTCGAGGAAGTTGCCGAAGTTGACGAAGTGGACGAAGTGGAGGAAGTTGACGAAGTTGACGAAGTGGACGAAGTGGAGGAAGTGGAGGAAGTTGAGGAAGTGGACGAAGATGACGAAGTTGACGAAGTTGACGAAGTGGAGGAAGTGCTGGAAGTGGAGGAAGTGGAGGAAGTGGAGGAAGTGGAGGAAGTGGAGGAAGTGGACGAAGTTGACGAAGTTGACGAAGTGGGCGAAGTGGACGAAGTGAACGGAGTGGACGAAGTAGACAAAGTGGACGAAGTCGACGAAGTCGACGAAGTGGAGGAAGTGAAGGAAGTGGAGGAAGTGGCGGAAGTGGAGAAAGTGGAGGAAGTGCACGAAGTTGACAAAGTGGACGAAGTTGACAAAGTAGACGAAGTTGACGAAGTGGACGAAATTGACGAAGTGGACGAAGTTGACGAAGTGGAGGAAGTGGACAAAGTGGAGGAAGTGGAGGAAGTGGACTAAGTGGACGAAGTTGACGAACTGTACGAAGTGGAGGAAGTGGACGAAGCGAACGAAGTGAACGAAGTGGACGAAGTGGAGGAAGTGGACGAAGTGGACGAAGTTGACGAAGTTGACGAAGTCGACGAAATGGACGAAGTGGACGAAGTGGTGGAAGTGGTGGAAGTGGAGGAAGTGGAGGAAGTGGAGGAAGTGGAAGAAGTGGAGGAGGTGGACGAAGTTGACGAAGTTGACGCAGTGGACGAAGTTGACAAAGTGGAGGAAGTGGAGGAAGTGCATGAAGTGGGGGAAGTGGACGAAGTTAACAAAGTGGAGGAAGTGGAAGAAGTGGAGGAAGTGGTGGAAGTGGAGTGATGAGTCGATATTTTATTGACTTCACTTAGTTTATTGTGCTAGAATTAATCAGGAAATTGTGCTTAAATGTCCGATATTTTCCCGTTTTCACCAATTGTGCTTAATTTGATCGGAAATTCAAATTTTAATTAATTTGAATTATTTGAGCTAATTATTTGCATTATTAATTGTAGGGAAATTATTGGATAATAATTTGGAACATTTGGAAAAACATTCACACAGTTTGCTTAGAAGAACTTGCACTGCATTTATTTATTTTGTGTGTTGATAAATATTTTTCTTGAATTTGTAATAGCTAAGGTCCATTGGAAAATTAATTTTGAAAGAGGGGGCCACCATATTACAAGATGCTTCCACGGTTTTTGCTGAAAGAATGGTTTGGCAAAACTCAAAATAATTAAGGGGACCACATTGAAGCACACGTCCAGTAAACATCACCTCGGCCCAGCTTGCTTTCATATGAAGAGCATCACGTTCCAGCAGCTTTCACATGGGAAGCAGGGGGTGCATCCAGCAACACGTGCAACAGCCACCGAGAGAATGAAGATCCACACGTCCATCACGGTCCAAGCAGCACACGTCCACGCTCATTCTTCACGGTCAAGGGGTGCACATCCAGCCTTCAAAGGGGAAAGGAATTCCACGCGGCCCAGCATCCAGCTTGCAGGGGTGTAGGAAGAAAAAAAAGAGGAGACACATGCGCTGATTTGGGGACAGCCTTCACACGTCCACGCGGGCTTCACGTTCCCAGTATCTTCATTATCCAGCAAGCATTGGAGGCACACGGGGAATCCAGTAGCCACGCGGAGAATGGGCAGCAGCTTGGGAAAAAGGGGGTGCTGGAAGAAAGAAAAATACGGAGCTGGTTTTTAGTGGATCATTCACCCTTAATAGGGAGGGAGGAAGAGTTGTAGTCACTACCGAGAGGGGGGCCTAGGGCTGGATGGTCTAGGGCTCTAGCCGCCACTGTAGAAAGAGAGGGAGAACCACCGAGAGAATGGAACGCACACAGTGATTTACTTGAGAGGGGAAGATACGCTGCACGGAGTTGAGATGAGTGGCACGTGAATTGGAGGAAGAGGTGCTCTCGATTTTATTCTGGAAAAGAGAGCGGTGCATTCAGCTTTTCAAGTCCCATTTCTCTGTTCACATTTAAATGCTTAGTTTGCATCTTAAATTGGTCACACACTTTCTTAAAGTTACATTCCAATTGCACGGGTTTCTAAGTTACAATATACTTTTTTTTTTTCAATTATTAGCTTAAATGTTACAATTTTTTATTCCTGCTGCAATATGATACTTCTTTATCTAAATTAGCAAATTCACGCAACTTGCATTAAATTTTATTCTGCGGCATTGTGCTTTAAATTGGTGTGTTACATTCAAAAGTAATATATGCATTTTTGTTAAATTTTAATTTCGTTGCTTCCAATTGCTTGTGCCGACGCAAGCAGAGTTCATTGTTTTCGTTTATTATTATGTTTATTATTTTCGGTTTAATGTTTTTATTCAATATGTTGCAGTCTATTTTGTTCAGCTTTTTTATTTTCCTTTATTTTCACTTACTTTAGAGATTGTTCGGTCTCAATGTAGAACCGTTCGGTCATGGGTAGGACCGTGCGGTCTTCATGTTTTATTCATTTATTTATGTTTAGTTGTATTTAATTTCTAATTTTAATTTAGTTTATTTCCAAGCACAAAAACACTTTCAAAACCCCCCACTTCGTGTTTGATCTGAGACTGAACCCAAATTGGTCCTTGAGAGACGACCTAGGAGTCACTTCCTAGTACTGTACTGCATTCTTTTATGCACAACTTTTGTGGGAGGTGCGACCCTCTCATCAAAATGGCGCCGCTGCCGGGGACCAATGGTTCGGTCTTAGGTCTTTTGTTGTGTTAGTGTGTGTTGTGTTTTGTCTTGTCTTGTGATGTGATGTTTTGTTTTGTGTGTACGTGTCGCATGTTCAATTGTGTTGTGTTTTGTTTGTTTCGTAATTTTTAGCATTCCCTTTCTACCTTTCCCCTTCTCTTTCCATGTCTACCTATTTTGATTTTGTGAATACTGCTTATTCTGCTAGTGCCTCTGATTATGATTCTCCTTCTGCATGTTACTTTGATTGTGATTCATATTCTGCTGATTTGTATGTTGAGAGTAATATGGCTCATCCTCCGACTTCTGAGAGTTCTCTTTGGGAACCGGTTCCACCTACTAAGGATGATATTCATTGCGTTCTCAAGACTGGACTGATACATTTGCTGCCTAAGTTTCATGGTTTTGCAGGTGAATGCCCACACAGACATTTGGAGGAATTCCACAGCATTTGCTCTTCAATGAAGCCTCCACATGTACCGGTTGATCACATGTTCTTAAGGGCATTCCCACATTCATTACAAGAAGCAGCAAGGGATTGGCTGTATTGTCTTCCTCCAGGATCTATCACTTCTTGGGAAGATCTTAAGCATATGTTCTTGGATGAATTCTTCCCCGCGCAGTATGGTTACAACAACGATCCTGGATGGAATGACCCTAGTTTGGGATGGTATGATGCTCCACAGCAATATCAGGAAGCACCATCTCAGAATGCTTGTATGCCTCCGCCAGTCCAGCAACAACAACAGCTGCAACTTTATGAGTCTGCCCAGATAGCTCCTCAGCCTTCTACTTCTGAGCCTACATTGAAGGAGTTGTTGGAGCAGATGACCATGCAGAACTTTCAGTTCCAACAAGAGAACATGCAGTTCCAGCAAGAAATAGGAGCTGCCATTCAGAGTATGACTGATCAGATAGGGCAGATGGCCACTCAACTCACTGAGGAACAGTCTCAAGATTCAGAGTTACCATTTCAGACTGTTCAGATTCCAGATGATGATGATAGTGGCATCAACATAGAAGATTGGGAGAAGAGTCATGAGCTTACTACTGTGCCACCTACTTTCCCATCGCCCTATGGCCCCACTCTTGCACCTGAGGAGACTGCTGAAGATCTTGAGGACCAGGCAGGTATAAGCAGTAATTTTGAATCAGGTAGACAATTTTCATCTTCCACCACTTTTCCGATCTTTAGGGAAGTGGAAGAAAACATACCTAATTTTGACTATGCTATCCATGATTATGATGTTGATGGGTATGTTATTGATGATTATATTGTTGATGAGAATGCTTTTAATTTTCCCTCTCTGCATGATGAGAAACCACTTTTGCCATCATATCTGAATACTTCTCATCCATGCACTGAACATGAATCTGAGTCTGTGATTTATAATGTTTCTGAAATTGAAATTGATTCATGTTCTGAGAGTTTATCTGTTGTTCAGCCTGTTACACTGGGATTGGGTGGTATACCCCTGCATGTCATTTCTTTGGAACCACATTGCACTAACCCTATTGCAGGAGGTACAAATGAATTTGATCAACAAACACCCACAGTGGACAACAAAGGTGCTGACACTGACAAAAGCTTCAAGATCAATAGGCACCTGCTGAACCCACTCATCAACAATCACTTCTTCTTAGATCCAGCTGTGGAAGACATTTCCCTGCTCGATCAAATATGGAGGATGAAGCAGTTCTTCCTCAAAACTTCTTTGCTGGATCCTGTGGTGGAAGACATCTCCCTGAAAGTCCAAAATTGGCAACTGCCACCATGATCAGGGGAGTTTTCTTTCTCTCTTCTCCCCCTTTTCCCTACTTTTATTGCACTTGTCCATGATCTGTTCACTGTTTTGATTTTCGATCTTATGCTTGTGACACATTGAGGACACTGTGTAGTTTAAGTGTGGTCTATTGGGGGAGATTTTTAATTTTCTTCGTTAGTTTTTGTTTTCTTGGTTAAATTTTTTTCTTTTCTAGGTAGTTTTTGTCGTGTCTTGCATACAGTTTTACATGTTTCTCTTGATTTCTGGACTTTGTTTAGGTTGTAGATGTGTCTTTCACTTCATTGATACTCTGATATGTTTGAAATCCTTGCTTTTCTCTGCTTGGGAAGATGATCATGATGTTTGAGAGTTGAATTGATTGTGACACAAATGCCCTGTGTGAGAATTTGAGCCACTTTATGTTCTTTCTTGAGTGCATTGAGTTGAAATTCTTTACCTTATACACTTGAGAGAAACACTGATAGTGCATCTGTGAGGTTTTGTTACTTTTGATTCACCTCTTGAGCTGATTGATCATTTTGCCATGTCTTGAGTTGCTTGGATGATTTCATGAGTATCTGCTTTCTCTGATTGATTCTGTGTTGGATATTGTCTACTTCCTTTCTTGGTCCAGATTCCTTGAGAACTATGTAATTCTGTTTCTTTCCTTGTTCGTCTTTATTTTCCGTGTGCCAAGTTTGTGTCATTTCCCTGATGTCCTCTGAACTATTCCTTGATCTGCGTCTTGATTTTGCCCAGGAGTGCAAAAGACTAAGTGTGGTCTATTTTGATGAGTCGATATTTTATTGACTTCACTTAGTTTATTGTGCTAGAATTAATCAGGAAATTGTGCTTAAATGTCCGATATTTTCCCGTTTTCACCAATTGTGCTTAATTTGATCGGAAATTCAAATTTTAATTAATTTGAATTATTTGAGCTAATTATTTGCATTATTAATTGTAGGGAAATTATTGGATAATAATTTGGAACATTTGGAAAAACATTCACACAGTTTGCTTAGAAGAACTTGCACTGCATTTATTTATTTTGTGTGTTGATAAATATTTTTCTTGAATTTGTAATAGCTAAGGTCCATTGGAAAATTAATTTTGAAAGAGGGGGCCACCATATTACAAGATGCTTCCACGGTTTTTGCTGAAAGAATGGTTTGGCAAAACTCAAAATAATTAAGGGGACCACATTGAAGCACACGTCCAGTAAACATCACCTCGGCCCAGCTTGCTTTCATATGAAGAGCATCACGTTCCAGCAGCTTTCACATGGGAAGCAGGGGGTGCATCCAGCAACACGTGCAACAGCCACCGAGAGAATGAAGATCCACACGTCCATCACGGTCCAAGCAGCACACGTCCACGCTCATTCTTCACGGTCAAGGGGTGCACATCCAGCCTTCAAAGGGGAAAGGAATTCCACGCGGCCCAGCATCCAGCTTGCAGGGGTGTAGGAAGAAAAAAAAGAGGAGACACATGCGCTGATTTGGGGACAGCCTTCACACGTCCACGCGGGCTTCACGTTCCCAGTATCTTCATTATCCAGCAAGCATTGGAGGCACACGGGGAATCCAGTAGCCACGCGGAGAATGGGCAGCAGCTTGGGAAAAAGGGGGTGCTGGAAGAAAGAAAAATACGGAGCTGGTTTTTAGTGGGTCATTCACCCTTAATAGGGAGGGAGGAAGAGTTGTAGTCACTACCGAGAGGGGGGCCTAGGGCTGGATGGTCTAGGGCTCTAGCCGCCACTGTAGAAAGAGAGGGAGAACCACCGAGAGAATGGAACGCACACAGTGATTTACTTGAGAGGGGAAGATACGCTGCACGGAGTTGAGATGAGTGGCACGTGAATTGGAGGAAGAGGTGCTCTCGATTTTATTCTGGAAAAGAGAGCGGTGCATTCAGCTTTTCAAGTCCCATTTCTCTGTTCACATTTAAATGCTTAGTTTGCATCTTAAATTGGTCACACACTTTCTTAAAGTTACATTCCAATTGCACGGGTTTCTAAGTTACAATATACTTTTTTTTTTCAATTATTAGCTTAAATGTTACAATTTTTTATTCCTGCTGCAATATGATACTTCTTTATCTAAATTAGCAAATTCACGCAACTTGCATTAAATTTTATTCTGCGGCATTGTGCTTTAAATTGGTGTGTTACATTCAAAAGTAATATATGCATTTTTGTTAAATTTTAATTTCGTTGCTTCCAATTGCTTGTGCCGACGCAAGCAGAGTTCATTGTTTTCGTTTATTATTATGTTTATTATTTTCGGTTTAATGTTTTTATTCAATATGTTGCAGTCTATTTTGTTCAGCTTTTTTATTTTCCTTTATTTTCACTTACTTTAGAGATTGTTCGGTCTCAATGTAGAACCGTTCGGTCATGGGTAGGACCGTGCGGTCTTCATGTTTTATTCATTTATTTATGTTTAGTTGTATTTAATTTCTAATTTTAATTTAGTTTATTTCCAAGCACAAAAACACTTTCAAAACCCCCCACTTCGTGTTTGATCTGAGACTGAACCCAAATTGGTCCTTGAGAGACGACCTAGGAGTCACTTCCTAGTACTGTACTGCATTCTTTTATGCACAACTTTTGTGGGAGGTGCGACCCTCTCATCATGGAGGAAGTGGACAAATTGGACGAAGTGGACGAAGTTGACGAAGTAGACAAAGTGGACGAAGTTGACGAAGTGGACGAAGTGGACGAAGTGGATGAAGTTGACTAAGTTGACGAACTGGAGGAAGTGGAGGAAGTGCACGAAGTGGAGGAAATGGAGGAAGTGGACGAAGTTGACGAAGTGGAGGAAATAAAGGAAGTGGACGAAGAGGACGAAGTGGACGAAGTTGACGAAGTGGACGAAGTGGAGGAAATGGACAAAGTGGAGGAAGTGGAGGAAGTGGATGAAGAGGACGAAGTGGACGAAGTTGGTGAAGTTGACGAAGTGGAGGAAGTGGAGGAAGTGGAGGAAGTGAAGGAAGTGGAGGAAGTGGAGGAAGTTGACGAAGTGGACGAAGTGGACAAAGTGGACGCAGTGGAGGAAATGAAGGAAGTGGACGAAGTTGACGAAGTGGACGAAGTAGAGGAAATGGAGGGAGTGGACGAAGAGGACGAAGTGGACGAAGTTGACGAAGTTGACGAAGCTGACGATGTGGAGGAAGTGGAGGAAGTGATCGGAGTCGACGAAGTGGACGAAGTTGACGAAGTCGACGTAGTGGACGAAGTGGACGAAGTGGAGGAAGTGGAGGAAGTGGAGAAAGTGGAGGAAGTGGACGAAGTTGACAAAGTGGAGGAAGTTGACGAAGTTGACGAAGTGGACGAAGTGGAGGAAGTGGAGGAAGTGGAGGAAGTGGAGGAAATGGAGGTAGTGGAGGAAGTGGACGAAGTTGACGAAGTGGACGAAGTGGAGGAAGTGGACGAAGTGATCGGAGTGGACGAAGTTGACGAAGTCGATGTAGTGGACGAAGTGGAGGAAGTGGAGGAAGTGGAGGAAGTTGACGATGTTGACGAACTGTACGAAGTGGAGGAAGTGGACGAAGTGGACGAAGCAACAAAGTGAACGAAGTGGACGAAGTGCACGAAGTGGACGAAGTGGACGAAGTGGACGAAGTGGACGAAGTGGACGAAGTGGACGAAGTTGACGAAATGGACGAAGTGGACGAAGTGGTGGAAGTGGAGGAAGTGGAGGAAGTGATAGGCGACGCTCCGAGGAGAAAATGAAACTTGAGAGATCTGGACTCCTCGAGGCCTCCTTGACATCGATGCGCAGCGAAAAGAAGCAGAAGAAGCAAATGAAGCAGCGGAAACCGCAGAAGAACTAAGAACCCTAGGTTTGGATGATTAATCGGTGAAAACCTAGGGTTTGAGGCGGAAGCGGCTTTGAACGGTGGAGAAGTGATTTAATCGGCGAGAAAGGTGAGGTTCTACGATGACAGTGTGGTTCGTGGTGGAAGAGCTCTCTCTCGAGAGTGAAGTAGATGAAGATTCGCGAAATGAAGATGCAGTGTTGTGCTGATGGAAACTCGCGAGGACTAAGCTCGCGTGGCACTGATGGAGTAGTCAATCCACGCGGCTAGAGCAGAGTGGAGAAACCAATGATTACGTGAAGGTAAGAGAGTTCTGGAGTTTAAATGAAAAATGAAAAATGAAGTGTGAATGGAAGGTGGCTAGAGGAGATCCTTTGGGATTCTCTAGCTTTGACTTTCAAGGGAATTAATTTCTGGAGTTCTCTCTACAGAAAGTTTAATTCACTATTCTCAAAAGTATCTTACAAGAGGTGGTGACATGTCTATATATAGGACTAAAAGTCCCTCCTATCTAACACATGCCTAGCACCTTTTACACATGTTTTAATAAAAGTAAAAGAAATCCTACACTGAACTAATTGGGCTTGGGCCCCGTCTATCATCCCCTCCCCCTTGGAAAGGATTTGTCCTCAAATCTGATGATGCTTCTGAAGACTTATTTTTGTTGGCTTCACAAGGGTTCCTCCTGGGTCAAATATCCATCTGCAATAAGCATCAAACATATCTCTAATTAGTTTTCTTTGACCCAATAAGATATATAAAAGAATATGTGTAGAAGAAGGTTTCCTAATTTTGAAATTTTTAATTTTAATATAATAAAGAAACCTTTCTTCATTTGAAATTTTATTTGTATCTTGAGTTATTGGTAACCATAAAGGTAACCATAACCCAAGTTGTGACTTTGCATGTTTTGAAAGTGATAACATTTTTAAAGATTGAGTGGCAAATTCTTTGAAAGAAAAGTGAAATTTGGGCAATTCAAATATAAATGAAGAAAAGTGAGAGGATAGAAAACCTCCCCTTAAGATTCTAGCTTCTAGTGTAGGAGGATATGTTGCCCTTAGTTGCTCTCTTTTTTTTCTTTTCTTCCATTTCTATCCTTTCAACTTCTTCCTTTTCTCTTCTTTCTGCTTCTTTTCTTTCTTTCTTTCTTCTTTTCTCTTCTTCTCTTCCTTCCTCGTCTCTTCTCTCTCTCTTCCTCTTTTCTTCTCTCTTTTTCTTCCTCTTTTCTTCTCTCATTTTCTTCCTCTTCTCTTCTCTCTTGCTCTTTTCTTTTCTCTTCTTCTCTTCTTTCTTTTTCTCTTCTCTCTATTTCTTCCTCTTTTCTTCTCTCTTGCTCTCTTCTCTCTCTTTTGAATCTCTCAATTCTATATTTGCTTGTCTCTTCCCATAGCCTCTTAAGTTTTTTGAAAAACTCACTTTCCCTATGAGAGAATCCACTTAAATTTTGAATGAATGACTCACCTTCTCTAATAAGTTCTCTCATAAGTTTTAAGTTTCTTTCAATTTCTCGAGGCACAAACTTTCTTCTCATACAAGCTTTCAATTCATTCCAATCATAGATGGGATATTTTCTACCTATCTTAACATGATATTGTCTATCATCCCACCACTCTCTTGCATGCTTTTTAAAACTAGAAGTGTAAAGACTAAGAATATAAGATTCATTATCTCTAGAATAGAAGGATTCATATTTACTTTTTCTCACCATGAATGAATGCATGTCATTAATTTCCTTTTCCCAAGCTAGGTATGTTAATGCACCAATATCATCACCAAAGAATGGAATGTTTTCACTAGCTTGTTTATACAAATCATCTTCAATCCTATTAAATTCATAAGATGAACA
Source organism: Vigna umbellata (assembly GCF_029865625.1). Lineage (NCBI taxonomy): Eukaryota > Viridiplantae > Streptophyta > Magnoliopsida > Fabales > Fabaceae > Vigna > Vigna umbellata. The sequence goes on along the minus strand of NC_142171.1, from coordinate 11,087,069 downwards.
AGACTTCCTTCTAGCTTTATCATGTTCTCTTTTGATGCCTTTGTAAGTAAGTTGCTTATCAAAATTAAAATTCCTACAAGACCTATATGAATAACAAGACATCTTTGTTTCTAAAAGTTTTTCTAGTGTAAAAGATTTACAAGATTCACACTTAGACAAGTCCCAGGTAAGAGAGGTGAGTCATGAAGACTACTTAAGTACCAAGTCTTACCTTGCCAGAAATGTCTCAGGTTACTACTAGTTATCTTTTAAACTAAAATCACTTTTAAAATCAAAGAACACAACTCACAAACAATCACAACAATTAAACACTAAAAGACGAGACTTTTCGGACTCTAAGGTGACAAGGCTTAGAGTTTAATCCCTTTTAGCCTAAATCACCCTAAACGTAAGACACTAAAAAAATTAAACACAAACAAGAAAAGTTTTGCCAAGATTTGAAAGAGCACCAAGGACTCTTCCAAGACACTTGGACTTTGAATGGCCTTTTACACTGACATTAAAATAAAGCTAACACAAAAACCTATTACACATAAAAAATGAAGAAAACAATTTACAAAAAATTCGAACAGCTTCCACGGTCTGTGATGAGAGGGTCGCACCTCCCAACAAAAGTTGTGCATAAAAGAATGCAGTATAGTACTAGGAAGTGACTCCTAGGTCGTCTCTCAAGGACCAATTTTGGTTCAGTCTCAGATCAAACACGTAGTGGGGGGGTTTTGAAAATGTTTTTGTCTTTAGAAATGAACTACATTAAAACTGGAACTTAAATACAACCAAACATAATTGAAAACACTGAAATAAATGAACAAAGCATGAAGACCGAACGGTCCTACAGATGATCGAACGGTTCTAAAACAATATGTGTGAACTAATTAAAATGCAGCAGATAATAAAGAAACACTTGACATACTATTCAAACACAACACTTAAGCTAAAGAAATGAAATGTTATTCATCACTAAATCAACACTTAAAAAGAAAACACTAATAGTAAAACAAGATAAATGAGCACGGTGCTACTATTAATGCATTAAAATTCTCGGTGCAAGCTTTTAAAGTTAAATCAAGTAAAACATTATTTAATGCTAGTAAATGGTAATATTGAGTTAAAAGGTGAAATGTTCTATTCAGCATCTTCAACACATTCCTAAAGCAAACAAGAAATTAAAATCTCATGACATTGAAAATAAAATCTCGGACTAAGCTACTTCATTCAGCAAAGTAAGTGAATTTAGCTTGTGCATACCGCTTGCAGCTACCTAAAAGAAAAGAAAGTATGTAGACGCAAATCTAAAGGAAACAAAATAAAATGACCGCATGTGAAAGATGAAATCAGCGCATAAAATTCCATTCTCCTATGCTGGAACGTAACTCTCCAATGAATCACCATACATAAAAATGCTTCCAAAGTAATTCACCGTGTGCATCCCAGGCCATGACACACCCTCCATCTCAATATTCACGTGGTTCTATTTAAAAGAAAGAAAAATCTCGCGTGCTGCTGCCAAAATGAAGATCTCCAATCGGTAGTGGCTGGTTCTCACACCTCCAGCCCCCCCTGAAACGTTCCCCCCAAAAGCCTCCAAAGCTGCTACCGTTCTCTTCCAAACACTCCTCCACTTCACGAGGGCTTGCACGTCCTTTAGTTAGTATCTTTGGCAGAAACGAGGCAAACACTCTCTCTTTCACCCCTTTGAAGGAGGATCTTGGATGCTCAGGCTACCTCTTCCACTTTATTGGGTTTATTCTTTCATACTTTCATTGTTATTCATCTAGGTTCACCATGAATATGGTGAACTAAACCTTGTATGTTTGTTGGGGAATCAATGTAATCTCTTGAAGCTCTCATATATGGATTTGTTGAATACATCTTTGAATTAAGACATATGCTTTCTTTTCATCATTAGTTAGGGTTTTTCCTCTTTGCTCAATGCTTGCATTGTTTAACTCATTCTAATGCATGATTATTGGTTTTGTTGATACGGACACGTACGGGGAAATCTAGATCCGGGGAATTTCTCCCAATATTTTACTGACAACATTATATTGGTTGCCTTAAGCTCCTGCACTCATGAACTAATCATTAGGAATGCTAGGAATTGTATGAACTATTTGATTAGGGAGAAGCCATCTAGAATGGTACATTAGAGAGTGGCATTAACAATGATGATTTGAAAGAGGAATTCCTAAAATATATGAGAGTGGATGAGATGAAATTGACCCCCAACAACATATTCATTCATTTAATCCATTGAAAGTGTTTATCTTATGTCTTTGCCATTGATCAATTCATGCATACATGTTTATTTTCGTCTTGCATATTAAAATTTCAATCATTGTTTTCTTAAGTCTTAGCTAATCAAGAAATCACATAACTAAACTAGGCCGTGAGTCCTTTGGGAAGAACGATACTTGGTCTTACCAAGTTTTATTACTTGAACGATTCGGTCATACTTGCCGATTGTGAAACAAGTTTGTGACATCATATTTTGGTGCTTACAAATTTGTCCATCATTCTCCAGGAATCTGGACCAAGAAAGAAAGTAGACAATATCCGACACAAAATCAAAGAAAGCAGATACTCATGAAATTATCCAAGCACGTCAAGACATGGCAAAATGATCAATCAGCTCAAGAGGTGAATCAAAAGCAACAGAACCTCACAGATGCACTATCAGTGTTTCTCTCAAGTGTTTAAGGTAAATCAATGTCACTCAATGCACTCAAGAAAGCAATCACAAACAGACTTGGCAAGCCTCTAATATCAACACTTAAGCACATACGCATGTTCAAATCAAAAGGTCTTTTCATGGTTGTAATGGGGCCAAGGACCAGGGAGGATACATCTGGATAAGAAGCTTCAAACCATACGGAACAGAGGAGCAGTGGGGAACAAGTGTAAACACATTCAAACACACCCACAACCTCTAATTCCATCCTCTTCTTGACTCCATTATTCACAATTATTCACATTTTTTTTTTCTTCACTATTTTTCTGCTCTTTTTTTTTTTTCATCCTGTCTCTTTTCTTTTCTCTCTTTTCAAAACAAAACTGTAAAAGACAAGATACACATATATATTTACGAAACAAAACAAGAAGAGGAACCAACTAGCCAATTCATTAGAATCCCCAGGAAGACCACACTTGTTCCCAAAACACTTCCAAAGCTCCAAAATTCCCTAAGGTTAAGTTAAACATGGTTTTTCACTTAGGGCTAGTGTATGAGCTTCAAAACAAAGAAATAGGGAAAGTACAGGCTCAAAAGGGGTTATCAAAGGATCACAATAAGGTAGGCTTATTTGGCTAGAGTGGCTCAAGAACAAAATTGCCTTTATCACTTCCAAACATGCATATCAATCAAGAATTATCAACAAGAGTCAAGCCAAGGCATATGCGCAAGCAATCAAGAGATATATCACACATAAGAAAGAACATAAAGTGGCTCAAATCTCACACAGGGTAATTCTATCACAATCAATTCAACCTCTCAAACATCATAATCATCTTCCCAAGCAAAGAAAAGCAAGGATTTCAAGCCAAGTATCAGTGAAGTGAAGGTCAAGTCTACAACCCAAACAAAGTCCAGAAATCAAGAGAAACATGTAAAACTGTACACAAGACAAAACAAAAACTACCTAGAAAAGAAAAAAAAAAATTTAACACGGAAAACAAAAACTAACAAAGAAAAATTAGAATCTCCCCCAATAGACCACACTTAAACTACACAGTGTCCTCAATGTGTCATAAGCATAAGACCAAAAATCAAAACAGTCAACAGATCATGGACAAGTGCAATAAAAGTAGGGAAAGGGGGAGAAGAGAGAAAGAAAACTCCCCTGGTCATGGTGGCAGTTGCCAATTTTGGACTTTCAGGGAGATGTTTTCCGCCATAGTGTCCAGCAAGGAGGTTTTGAGGACGAAGTTCTTCATCCTCCAAATCTGATCTAGCAGTGAAATGTTTTCCACAGCTGGATCTATGCAGTGATTGTTGATGAGCAGGTTCAACAGGTGCCTGCTGATCTTCAAACTATTGTGTATGTAAGCACCCTTGTCTTCCACTGGGGGTGCATGTTGGTCAAATTCATATGTACCTCCTGCAGCATGGTTAGTACATTGTGGTTCCAAAGAATTGACACACAGGGGTATAACACCCAATCCCAGTGTAACAGGCTGAACAACAGATAAACTCTCAGAACATGAATCAATTTCAAATTCAGAAACAATATCAACCACAGATTCAGATTCATGTTCAGTGCATGGAGAATAAACATACGAATTTGATATCAAAAATTTATTCTCATCATGCAGAGAGGAAGAATTAAAATCAGACTCAACAACAATACAATCATCAACATACCCCTCAACAACATAATTATCAACAAAATCACATTGAGGTATGTTTACCTCCACTTCCCTAAAGATTGGTAAAGTGGTGGAATATGAAAGTTGTCTACCTGATTCAAAATTACTGCTTATACCTGCCTGGTCCTCAAAATCTTCAGCAGTCTCCTCAGGTGCAAGGGTAGGGACATAGGATGATGGGAAAGTAGATGGCACAGTAGTAAGCTCATGACTCTTCTCCCCATCTTCTATGTTGATGCCACTATCATCCTCATCTGGAATCTGAACAGTCTGAAATGGTAACTCTGAATCTTGAGACTGTTCCTGATTTAATTGAGTAGCCATCTGCCCTATCTGGTCATTCAAGCTCTGAATGGACGCTCTAGTCTCTTGCTGAAACTGCAGGTTCTGCATGGTCAACTGCTCCAACAACTCCTTCAATGTAGGCTCAGAAGTAGAAGGCTGAGGAGCTATTTGGGCATGAGCATCATATTGCTGACTTTGGTATTGCTGGACTGGTGAAGGCATAAAAGTACTCTGGAATGGTGGTTCTTGATATTGATGCTGTGGAGCATCATACCATCCCAAGGTAGGGTTATTCCATCCAAGACCGTTGCTGTAAGCATATTGCACAGGGGAAAATTTGCTCAGAAACTGATGCTCAAGATATCCCCAATCGGTAACGGATCTCAGAGGAAGAGAGTCTTTCCAATCCTTAGCTGCTCCTTGTAATGAATGCGGAAATGCGCTCAAGAAAATGTAATCAAGAGGGACATCTGGAGGCTTCATTGAAGAGCACATGATGTGGAGCTCCTCCAAATGTCTGTGTGGGCATTCTCCTGCAAAACCATGAAACTTAGGCAGCAAATGTATCAGTCCATGGGTGAGATCGCAATGAAGATCATCCTCTTTAAGTGAAACCGGCTCACAAAGAGCACTCTCAGAAATTAGAGGATGAGTCATATTGTTCTCAACATAGAAATCAGCAGAATATGAATTACAATCAGAGTAACATGCAGAAGGAGAATCATAATCAGAGGCACTAGCAAAACAAGCAGTGTTCACGAAATCAAAATAGGTAGACATGGAAAAAGAAGAATACTAAAAATCACGAAACAAATTAAACACAACACATTTATACATGCAACACGCACACACAAAACAAAACATCACATTACATCACATCACAACACAAGATAAAACACAACACACACAAACACAACAAAATGACCTAAGACTGAACCGTTGGTCCCCGGCAGCGGCGCCATTTTGATGAGAGGGTCGCACCTCCCAACAAAAGTTGTGCATAAAAGAATGCAGTATAGTACTAGGAAGTGACTCCTAGGTCGTCTCTCAAGGACCAATTTTGGTTCAGTCTCAGATCAAACACGTAGTGGGGGGGTTTTGAAAATGTTTTTGTCTTTAGAAATGAACTACATTAAAACTGGAACTTAAATACAACCAAACATAATTGAAAACACTGAAATAAATGAACAAAGCATGAAGACCGAACGGTCCTACAGATGATCGAACGGTTCTAAAACAATATGTGTGAACTAATTAAAATGCAGCAGATAATAAAGAAACACTTGACATACTATTCAAACACAACACTTAAGCTAAAGAAATGAAATGTTATTCATCACTAAATCAACACTTAAAAAGAAAACACTAATAGTAAAACAAGATAAATGAGCACGGTGCTACTATTAATGCATTAAAATTCTCGGTGCAAGCTTTTAAAGTTAAATCAAGTAAAACATTATTTAATGCTAGTAAATGGTAATATTGAGTTAAAAGGTGAAATGTTCTATTCAGCATCTTCAACACATTCCTAAAGCAAACAAGAAATTAAAATCTCATGACATTGAAAATAAAATCTCGGACTAAGCTACTTCATTCAGCAAAGTAAGTGAATTTAGCTTGTGCATACCGCTTGCAGCTACCTAAAAGAAAAGAAAGTATGTAGACGCAAATCTAAAGGAAACAAAATAAAATGACCGCATGTGAAAGATGAAATCAGCGCATAAAATTCCATTCTCCTATGCTGGAACGTAACTCTCCAATGAATCACCATACATAAAAATGCTTCCAAAGTAATTCACCGTGTGCATCCCAGGCCATGACACACCCTCCATCTCAATATTCACGTGGTTCTATTTAAAAGAAAGAAAAATCTCGCGTGCTGCTGCCAAAATGAAGATCTCCAATCGGTAGTGGCTGGTTCTCACACCTCCAGCCCCCCCTGAAACGTTCCCCCCAAAAGCCTCCAAAGCTGCTACCGTTCTCTTCCAAACACTCCTCCACTTCAGCCGTAGCCCTCCATCCTTGGTGGCCTCTCTGCTGCTTCCCCCCAAAACAAAACGCTAACCTTCAGCTCCCCAAAATAAGGGTGAATGACCCACCCTTTTTCCAACGTGGCGACTCTCCCTAATCCATCCAACCTACTGGACGTGAAAGCCTCTTGCTTGTGCACCTCCCATTCTCTCCAAGCACACACCTGCTTCTGCTGGACCGTGTACCTCCATTTGCTACCCGTCACCCTATGCTCCAATACTCACACCACTTCCAAGCTGCTGGACCTGCTTTACTGTTCGTCACCCCTACTGGGCAGCTTCTCTCCTAGACGTGCTGGACCTGCAACCAAGCTGCTGGATGCGGACGTGGCAGCTTTTTTCTTTGCTATTCAATAAAGCCAAGCTGTTGTATTCCTTGTTTAAGAGTGTTGGGAGGTTTTAGCACTGTCCAATGATCAATTCCAGCCACCACAATTACTAAACAGCAAGCAAACAATGCAACGGATTAGAAATCACTCAAACAGCAGTAATCACTGGACTGACATATGAGAGTAAAATAAATACTGGGAACAGCACAGAATGAATTTGAACAAAGTAAAAACTATATGTTAAAATAGACATCCAGACGAAACTATGAAAAAAAATTGCATGGAAAACGGATAAGAATTGAACTCAAACGAAGACACACAAGTTGACACAAACAGCAGTAATCACTGGACTGACATATGAGAGTAAAATAAATACTGGGAACAGCACAGAATGAATTTGAACAAAGTAAAAACTATACGTGAAAATAGACATCCATACGAAACTATGAAAAAAAATTGCATAGAAAACGGATAAGAATTGAACTCGAACGAAGACACACAAGTTGACACAACATTCACGCAGCACTATGCGAAAATTGAAATGACTGAGATGCATTTGGCTCAATTTCCATTTCTCATTTAACCTTCAAATGTCCCAAATTGTATCTCCAAATTTTCCTTGTAAAATAATTAGCTCAGATGATTCAAATTAGTTAAAATAAGAATTTCCGATCAAATTTAGCACAATTAGGAAAAATAGGATAATATTGTACATTCAAGCACAATTCCTTGATTAAATCCGGTACAATAAACTAAGTGAAATCAATAAAATATTGATTCATCAGTCTGGTATGGGTCAGCTACAATCCACTTTTGATGTCAGTCCTTGTGCCAAAAATACGTACACTCCTGTTGCTGTTTCGGCCAGCTTTGGCCCCTTTTCTAGCTTCTGGATTCCACTTCTCGTTGGATCTGATTCACCACTCCTTCAAAACAGTATATAACAACATGTGGATTAGGGAACCAGATGCAAACAAATTGCAAGAAGAGATACACAACAATTTAATGTCTTCCCTTTTTGTTCAGAAGACAACTGCTAGCCTGCTCCAACCAAACGTTTGCCCAACTTTGTTGCTTCAATTTCTTGTTGCTGGATAACTTGGGCAATCTAGCTTCTGGTCAATCCTATAATCACAAATGCACAAAACTGTTGTGAGTATTCACTTGGTTAAAACAGATTGCAAAAGAAGATATAGGGCAGTAAGAACTTCCCTTTCTCTTGGCTGCACAAACTTTCCAAGCTTTCCACTCAGAATCTGCTGCTGCTCAATTAATGGTCTCAACTTATACTGCACACACAATTCCAACTAAATTAGCAGATCAAACAATTCTAATCCTAATGATTGCAGGCCATATAAAGAATTTAAGCATATCAAAAGCAATTTGAGATAAAAGAAACTCCCTTTAGTTCAGATGGCTGCTACTGTCTTCACTGAAACAGCTCACAATTTACAATATGCTACAGTACCATCAATATTGCTTTTCCCAAACTACACAGAAAATTCACACTAAATCAGCAGTTCATGCAGTCCACAATGAACAATTTTAAACCAAAGCAATGTAAACAATCAGAAGCAATTAAAGTAAATAACTCCCTTCAGTTCAAAGCTTCCACATGAAGTGCTTAGGTTTTTGTCTTCTCAGTAAATTTCTGCTCAAGCTAAACCGTAGATACACAGATTCATACAGTCCGGACGGTCTGTCATATGAGAGTTTTGGATGATTTTATGTGTTGAGATATTTCTATAAATAATGATATGTTGATTTGTATGAATGACTTATGAATTAAATTTATATAAGCTTTTTTCCACTGAACTTGGCCGGATGGTGTTGGAGGAAACTTTCTAAACTCCATTCAGCATGTGGTTGGGTAGCGTTGGAAGAGGACGCTCCTGGCGTGCCTCTGGTAGCAGCAAGAATATCCATTAACTGTCTCTGAGTCGCTTCAGTGTTGTTTCAAGTATCATTCCTATTTGCTCTCAAACAGTTCCAAATATTCTGCATAGTTAATTTTCAACCAAAATCAGCAGGATATTCATTCAATATTATCACTTACATCACTTACAAGCTAAAACAAAATATCAATTCATAACAAAGGGTAAATTAGGCAACTTCCCTGTTTGAATGATTGTTTCTAGCCTGTTCCAAGCTCTACACTGAGGTTTTTTTCTGCTACTGTTTCTGCGGTAATATTCTGCTCAACTAATGATTCATTCACATCAGCTCTACACACATAAATCTCAACAAAATCCAGCAAGCGCAAATGGACAGTGAATTAACTTCAGATTGGGTATAATTCAATGCAGAATTTAACCATCTAATTAATTCAATCACCAAGTTAAAACTAGAAATTTAGGTGCTTTAATCACTTCCTAAAATTGGAGGATGCATTGGCAATTAAAACAAATTGATGCCCAACTGATTATGGTAAGAACAACATTTTCAGAAAAATTAGTGAATTACACTGGACAGAAACAATGGACCAACTAGTCAAGAACAATGTCCTAAACTAATTCAGAAATCAGTGGACCATGCTAATCAAATAAATGGACAAAGAGTAATGTGAGGCAAATCAGGAATTGGCAGTTTTAAAGCAGTATTGTTGCACTTCCAGAAATGCTCATAAAACAATCAGCACATTATTTGCAAATCCTATGCATTTACCAAGTTCCCATAGGTCTTATCAAATCAAAATCAGCATTCAACATGTCCAATTAAACCACGAAATCAATAATTCATTTGCAAAACAATGAGTATATCAATGAATTCAGCAAGCAATGTTTGAAACTAAAATGAGTGCAATGACAGTTTAACATTCACAAGCACAAATAGCATCACCAGGCAATCAGTAATCAACTGAAAACAACAGTGATTGCAGTTGAAACAAAGCACAGCTGATCCAATCTAATTACTCCCATTTCTTTTCCTGCACAATGAACACAGTCAACAAATGGTTAATTGAAACTGAACTCTCAAGCAAATGCCAAGGAATTTAGGCTAAATTAGCCTTACAAAGCTCACAGCATTGAGGTTTCTCTTTAAAAATTTAAAACACTCAAATGAAAAGTTTAAAAGAGAAATTTTCAGTCTAGGCCAGAGAATCCTGTGGATCACCACCACCTAATATGCTACCATTCACACTTACCTTCTTTCAAATCCCAAAAACTAGAATGGAATCAGATTTCTCAATAAGGAAAATGGCTAAGATAAACAAGGTAATGGAATGACAAAAATAGCAGAGCAACTGACTTGAGATCAGATTAATAAAGCAAATAAAAGATCCAATTATGATTCAGCAGAACATGATTAACATGTGAGAGACAAAACTAGATAACCAACAAATGACAAGCAAGAAACAAAGCTTTTGATCAAAGTGAGCACTCAAATGGAACTTAATGAATAGGGCTAGAACAGATTTTTAAAGCAAGAAAATCAAAACCCACAGCAAGTTGAAACTGAATTCACATGCAGCGTCCAGAACTGAATTTTCAAAACTGTTAAATGGAATGCCAAAAAGAAACTAGTGTATATGTTTAAATCTGAAATCTGTTTTGAAATTGGTTTCAACTGGATTGTACAGGTCTGAAAAGCTTTTTACATTGAATATATCATATTCATCTTTCTGTATATTTTTTTTTATCACAGATCCTTGCTATTGCTACAATCCAGTCCTCTTGAAATGATCTAATTCACAAGAAAATTCAGCACTGCAATTCCAACTTGTACAAAAAAATTTGAACTTAAAAATTGGGGGTTTCAAAGGTGAAATTGCACAAAGGCTGATATAACTCGAATTAAGCTATTGCTTCATGTTTGAAATATCAAAACAACTTGTTTTGCTCTGAAGTTGGATGCAGAAAGTAGTAATTCGAAAATTGAACTTGCAATAGCCAATTATGCAATCAAACAGCTCAACTACACCACCAGTTTTAAGTTTTATGGAGTCAATTGACAAATTATTAATGAAAATGACTGTAAAACAGCAATTTGAAGCTTAAACACGACACAAGGAAGTTAATGCAAGATTTCCAGCATGATCTATATGCCAAAACAGATTTTAAAACAAAAACTAGACTCAAACAAGACAATGCAGATCGGTCAACTGCAACTTTGATACTATTGGAGTGTTCACAAGATGCCACCAAGCTATTTGCTTCAGCAATTCATGGCTTAAGTGGTGTGCACCTGATACTAACTCATTCAAGCATTTTATCACCAAAATAATATGTATTGGGCATGACAATAAACGCAAATCAAAATACACATCAACAGTACGTTAAATCTGAGATTACGGTCACTTTTGCATGCACCCGAGCTCACAATGAATGTATCATAGCTCATATGGTGTATAGCCACTGATCATATATTCCAGAATCTCAAAAAAAAACTCAACTCAGCTTTGAACACAAAATTTATGACATTTTAAGCAATTAAACATGACTGTAAACATGACAGAATATGATTCATCAATAAAAATGACTCAACAAAAATTTGGACCGATTAAGATGATGAAAGACACAACCAAAACAAGGTTAGCATACAAGAAATGACTCAAGCAGAAACCTAATGAATAGATCAAGACCAAAAACACATGAATCAACACAAGACAGAGAAGGAATCATAATGAACAACACGAATATTGAAGAGATTCAACACGAATGAATAAGATCAAGACAGAATCGAAACAACTCGTGAATTTCATAACAACGCAAGAAACTTAAACTCAGATCAGAGACACGAATCCATGGAGAGATACTTAGCTTTCGAAGCGCGGAGAACCTGAGCTCTGATTACCACTTGATAGGCGACGCTCCGAGGAGAAAACGAAACTTGAGAGATCTGGACTCCTCGAGGCCTCCTTGACATCGATGCGCAGCAATAAGAAGCAGAAGAAGCAAATGAAGCAGCGGAAACAGTAGAAGAACTAAGAACCCTAGGTTTGGATGATTAATCGGTGAAAACCTAGGGTTTGAGGCGGAAGCGGCTTTGAACGGTGGAGAAGTGATTTAATCGGTGAGAAAGGTGAGGTTCTACGATGACAGTGTGGTTCGTGGTGCAAGAGCTCTCTCTCGAGAGTGAAGTAGATGAAGATTCGCGAAATGAAGATGTAGTGTTGTGCTGATGGAAACTCGCGAGGACTAAGCTCGCGTGGCAGTGATGGAGTAGTCAATCCACGCGGCTGGAGCAGAGTGGAGAAACCAATGATTACGTGAAGGTAAGAGAGTTCTGGAGTGTAAATGAAAAATGAAAAATGAAGTGTGAATGGAAGGTGGCTAGAGGAGATCCTTTGGGATTCTCTAGCTTTGACTTTCAAGGGAATTAATTTCTGGAGTTCTCTCTACAGAAAGTTTAATTCACTATTCTCAAAAGTATCTTACAAGACGTGGTGACATGTCTATATATAGGACTAAAAGTCCCTCCTATCTAGCACATGCCTAGCACCTTTTACACATGTTTTAATAAAAGTAAAAGAAATCCTACACTGAACTAATTGGGCTTGGGCCCCGTCTATCAGGAAGTGGAGGAAGTGGAAGAAGTGGAGGAGGTGGACGAAGTTGACGAAGTTGACGTAGTGGACGAAGTTGACGAAGTTGTCAAAGTGGAGGACGTGGAGGAAGTGCATGAAGTGGGGGAAGTGGAGGAAGTGGACGAAGATAACAAAGTGCAGGAAGTGGAAGAAGTGGAGGAAGTGGTGGAAGTGGAGGAAGTGGACGATTTGGACGAAGCTGACGAAGTGGACGAAGTTGACGAAGTGCACAAAGTGGACGAAGTGGACGAAGTTGACGAAGTGCACGAAGTGGATGAAGTTGACTAAGTTGACGAAGTGGAGGAAGTGGAGGAAGTGCACGAAGTGGAGGAAATGGAGGAAGTGGAAGAAGTTGACGAAGTGGACGAAGTGGAGGAAATGGAGGAAGTGGACGAAGAGGACGAAGTGGACGAAGTTGACGAAGTGGATGAACGAAGTGGACGAACGAAGTGGACGAAGTTGACGAAGTGGACGAAGTGGAGGAAGTGGACGAAGTGGACGAAGTTGACGAAGTTGAGGAAGTGGAGGAAGTGGAGGAAGTGGAGGAAGTGGACGAAGTAGACGAAGTTTAAGAAGTGGACGAAGTTGACGAAGTTGACGAAGTGGAGGAAGTGGAGGAAGTGGAGGAAGTGGACAAAGTGGAGAAGTGGAGGAAGTGAACTAAGAGGACGAAGTTGACGAAGTTGACGAAGTGGAGGAAGTGGACGAAGTGAACGATGTGGACGAAGTGGACGAAGTAGACGAAGTGGACGAAGTTGACGAAGTGGAGGAAGTGGACTAAGTGGAAGAAGTTGACGAAGTGGAGGAAGTGGAGGAAGTGGACGAAGCGCAGGAAGTGGAGGAAGTGAACGAAGTTGACGAAGTGGACGAAGTGTTAGAAGTTGTCGAAGTGGACCAAGTTGACGAAGTGAAGGAAGTTGACGAAGTGGTCGAAGTGGAGGAAGTTGGGAAGTGGACGACGTGGACGAAGGAAGTGGACTGTGGACGAAGTTGACGAAGTGGAGGAAGTGGAGGAAGTGGAGGAAGTGGAGGAAGTGGAGGAAGTGAAGGAAGTGGAGGAAGTGGAGGAAGTTGACGAAGTGGACGAAGTGGACAAAGTGGACGCAGTGGACAAAGTGGACGAAGTGGATTAAGTGGACGGAGTGGATGAAGTTGACGAAGTTGACGTAGTGGAGGAAGTGGAGGAAGTGGAGGAAGTGCAGGAAGTGGAGGAAGTGGACGAAGTTGACGAAGTGGACGAAGTGGAGGAAGTGGACGAAGAGAACGGAGTGGACGAAGTTGACGAAGTCGACGAAGTCGACGAAGTCGACGAAGTGGAGGAAGTGGAGGAAGTGGAGGAAGTGGAGGAAGTGGAGGAAGTGGAGAAATTGGACGAAGTTGACAAAGTGGACGAAGTTGACAAAGTAGACGAAGTTGACGAAGTGGACAAAGTTGACGAAGTGGACGAAGTTTACGAAGGGGACGAAGTGGAGGAAGTGGAGGAAGTGGACAAAGTGGAGGAAGTGGACTAAGTGGAAGAAGTTGAGGAAGTTGACGAACTGTACGAAGTGGAGGAAGTGGACGAAGTGGAAGAAGCGAACGAAGTGGACGAAGTGGACGAAGTGGACGAAGTGGACGAAGTGGACGAAGTTGACGTAGTTGACGAAGTTGACGAAGTTGACGAAATGGACGAAGTGGACGAAGTGGTGGAAGTGGAGGAAGTGGAGGAAGAGGAGGAAGTGGAGGAAGTGGAAGAAGTGGAGGACGTGGACGAAGTTGACGAAGTTGACGCAGTGGACGAAGTTGACAAAGTGGAGGAAGTGGAGGAAGTGCATGAAGTGGACGAAGTTAACAAAGTGGAGGAAGTGGATGAAGTGGACGAAGTGGTGGAAGTGGACGAAGTGGAGGAAGTGGACAAATTGGACGAAGTGGACGAAGTTGACGAAGTAGACAAAGCGGACGAAGTTGACGAAGTGGACGAAGTGGATGAAGTTGACTAAGTTTACGAAGTGGAGGAAGTGGAGGAAGTGCACGAAGTGGAGGAAATGGAGGAACTGGACGAAGTTGACGAAGTGGACGAAGTGGAGGAAATAAAGGAAGTGGACGAAGAGGACGAAGTTGACGAAGTGGATGAACGAAGTGGACGAACGAAGTGGACGAACGAAGTGGACGAACGAAGTGGACGAACGAAGTGGACGAACTTGACGAAGTGGACGAAGTTGACGAAGTGGCCGAAGTGGAGGAAGTTGCCGAAGTTGACGAAGTGGACGAAGTGGAGGAAGTTGACGAAGTTGACGAAGTGGACGAAGTGGAGGAAGTTGACGAAGTTGAGGAAGTGGAGGAAGTGGAGGAAGTGGAGGAAGTGGAGGAAGTGGACGAAGTTGACGAAGTGGATGAAGTGGAGGAAGTGGACGAAGTGAACGGAATGGACGAAGTGGACAAAGTGGACGAAGATGACGAAGTTGACGAAGTGGACGAAGTGGAGGAAGTGGAGGAAGTGGAGGAAGTGGAGGAAGTGGAGGAAGTGGAGAAAGTGGAGGAAGTGGATGAAGTGGACGAAGTTGACAAAGTGGACGAAGTGGACGAAGTTCACGAAGTGGACGAAGTTGACGAAGTGGACGAAGTTGACGAAGTGGACGAAGTGGAGGAAGTGGAAGAAGTGGACAAATTGGAGGAAATAGAGGAAGTGGACGAAGTTGACGAAGTTGACGAAATTGACGAAGTTGACGAACTGTACGAAGTGGAGGAAGTGGACGAAGCGAACGAAGTGAACGAAGTGGACGAAGTGGAAGAAGTGGACGAAGTGGACGAAGTTGACGAAATGGACGAAGTGGACAAAGTGGTGGAAGTGGAGGAAGTGGAAGAAGTGGAGGAGGTCGACGAAGTTGACGAAGTTGACGCAGTGAACGAAGTTGACGAAGTTGACGCAGTGAACGAAGTTGACGAAGTTGACAAAGTGGAGGAAGTGGAGGAAGTGCATGAAGTGGGGGAAGTGGAGTAAGTGGACGAAGTTAACAAAGTCGAGGAAGTGGAAGAAGTGGAGGAAGTGGTGGAAGTGGAGGAAGTGGACGAAGTGGACGAATTGGACGAAGTTGACGAAGTGGACGAAGTTGACGAAGTAGACAAAGTGGACGAAGTGGAAGAAGTGGACGAAGTGGACGAAGTGGATGAAGTTGACTAAGTTGACGAAGTGGAGGAAGTGGAGGAAGTGCACGAAGTGGAGGAAATGAAGGAAGTGGACGAAGTTGACGAAGTGGAGGAAATGGAGGAAGTGGACGAAGAGGACGAAGTGAACGAAGTTGACAAAGCTGACAAAGTGGATGAACGAAGTGGACGAACGAAGTGGACGAAGTTGACGAAGTGGACGAAGTCGAGGAAGTTGCCGAAGTTGACAAAGTGGACGAAGTGGAGGAAGTTGACGAAGTGGAGGAAGTGGAGGAAGTGGAGGAAGTGGAGAAAGTGGACCAAGTTGACGAAGTGGAGGAAGTGGAGGAAGTGGAGGAAGTGGAGGAAGTGGAGGAAGTGGAGGAAGTGGAGGAAGTGGAGGAAGTGGAGGAAGTAGAGGAAGTGGAGGAAGTAGAGGAAGTGGACGAAGTTGACGAAGTGGACGAAGTGGAGGAAGTGGACGAAGTCAACGGAGTGGACGAAGTGGACAAAGTGGACGAAGTTGACGAAGTCGACGAAGTGGAGGAAGTGGAGGAAGTGGAGGAAGTGGACGAAGTGGACGAAGTGGAAGTGGAGGAAATGGACAAAGTGGAGGAAGTGGACGAAGTGGACGAAGTTAACGAAGTTGACGAAGTTGACGAATTGTACGAGGTGGAGGAAGTGGAGGAAGTGGACGAAGCGAACGAAGTGGACGAAGTGGACGATGTGGACGAAGTGGACGAAGTTGACGACATGGAGGAAGTGCACGAAGTGGTGGAAGTGGAGGAAGTGGAGGAAGTGGAGGAAGTGGAGGAAGTGGAAGAAGTGGAGGAGGTGGACGAAGTTGACGCAATGGACGAAGTTGACGAAGTTGACAAAGTCGAGGAAGTGCATGAAGTGGGGGAAGTGGAGGAAGTGGACGAAGTTAACAAAGTGGAGGAAGTGGAAGAAGTGGAGGAAGTGGTGGAAGTGAAAGTGGAGGAAATGGACAAAGTGGAGGAAGTGGAGGAAGTGGAGTAAGTGGACGAAGTTAACGAAGTGGACGAAGTGGAGGAAGTGGACGAAGTCAACGGAGTGGACGAAGTGGACAAAGTGGACGAAGTTGACGAAGTCGACGAAGTGGAGGAAGTGGAGGAAGTGGAGGAAGTGGAGGAAGTGGACGAAGTGGAAGTGGAGGAAATGGACAAAGTGGAGGAAGTGGAGAAAGTGGAGTAAGTGGACGAAGTTAACGAAGTTGACGAAGTTGACGAACTGTATGAGGTGGAGGAAGTGGAGGAAGTGGACGAAGCGAACGAAGTGAACGAAGTGGACGATGTGGACGAAGTTGACGAAATGGAGGAAGTGCACGAAGTGGTGGAAGTGGAGGAAGTGGAGGAAGTGGGGGAAGTGGAAGAAGTGGAGGAGGTGGACGAAGTTGACGAAGTTGACAAAGTGGAGGAAGTGCATGAAGTGGAGGAAGTGGAGGAAGTGGACGAAGTTAACAAAGTGGAGGAAGTGGAAGAAATGGAGGAAGTGGTGGAAGTGGAGGAAGTGGAGGAATTGGACGAAGTGGACGAAGTTGACGAAGTAGACAAAGTGGACGAAGTTGACGAAGTGGACGAAGTGGATGAAGTTGACTAAGTTGACGAAGTGGAGGAAGTGGAGGAAGTGCAGGAAGTGGAGGAAATGGAGGAAGTGGACGAAGTTGACGAAGTGGACGAAGTGGAGGAAATAAAGGAAGTGGACGAAGAGGACGAAGTGGACGAAGTTGACGAAGTTGACGAAGTGGATGAACGAAGTGGACGAACGAAGTGGACGAAGTTGACGAAGTGGACGAAGTGGAGGATGTTGCTGAAGTTGCCGAAGTTGACGAAGTGGACGAAGTGGAGGAAGTTGACGAAGTTGACGAAGTTGACGAAGTGGACGAAGTGGAGGAAGTGGAGGAAGTGGACGAAGTAGACGAAGTTGACGAAGTTGACGAAGTGGAGGAAGTGGAGGAAGTGGAGGAAGTGGAGGAAGTGGACGAAGTTGACGAAGTGGACGACGTGGAGGAAGTGGACGAAGTGAACGGAGTGGACGAAGTGGAGGAAGTGGAGGAAGTGGACTAAGCGGACGAAGTTTACGAAGTGGAGGAAGTGGAGGAAGTGGAGGAAGTGGACGAAGTGGCGAAAGTGAAGGAAGTGGAGGAAGTAGAGGAAGTGGACGAAGTTAACAAAGTGGAGGAAGTGGAGGAAGTGGAGGAAGTGGTTGAAGTGGAGGAAGTGGAGGAAGTGGACGAATTGGACGAAGTGGACGAAGTTGACGAAGAAGACAAACTTGACGAAACAGACGAAGTTGACGAAGTGGACGAGGTGGACGAAGTGGATGAAGTTGACGAAGTGGAGGAAGTGGAGGAAGTGGAGGAACCGCACGAAGTGGAGGAAATGGACAAAGTGGACTAAGTGGACGAGGTGAAGGAAATGGAGGAAGTGGACAAAGAGGACGAAGTGGACGAAGTTGACGAAGTGGACGAAGTGAACGAAGTGGAGGAGGTGGAGGAAGTGGAAGAAGTTAAAGAAGTTGACGTAGTTGACGAATGGAGGAAGTGGAGGAAGTGGAGGAAGTGGAGGAAGTGGAGAAAGTGGAGGAAGTGGACGAAGTGGAGGAAGTGGAGGAAGTGGAGGAAGTGGAGGAAGTGCACGAAGTGGAGGAAGTTGATGAAGTTGACGAAGTGTTAGAAGTTGCCGAAGTGAAACAAGTGGACGAAGTGAAGGAAGTTGACGAAGGTGACGAAGTGGACGAAGTGGAGGAAGTTGATGAAATTGACAAAGTGGAGGAAGTTCACGAAGTTGACGAAGTTAAGAAAGTGGACGAAGTGGAGGAAGTGGAGGAAGTGGAGGATGTGGATGAAATGGACGAAGTGGACTAAGTCGACGAATTGGACGAAGTGGAGGACGTGGACGAAATAGACAAAGTTGACGAAGTGGATGAACGAAGTGGACGAAGTTGATGAAGTTGGCAAAGTGCACGAATTGGAGGAAGTGGAGGAAGTGGACGAAGTTGACAAAGTGGACGAAGTTTACGAAGTGGACGAAGTGGAGGAAGTTGACGAAGTGGACGAAGTGGATGAAGTTGACGAAGTAGACGAACTGGAGGAAGTGGAGGAAGTGGAGGAAATGGAGGAATTGGACTAAGTGGACGAAGTTGACGAAGTGGAGGAAGTGGAGGAAGTGGGGGAAGTGGGGGAAGTGGAGGAAGTGGACGTAGTGGACGAAGTGGACAAGGTGGACGAAGTGGACGAAGTGAACGAAGCGGAGGAAGTGGACTAAGTGGACGAAGTGGACGAAGTGAACGAAGCGGAGGAAGTGGACAAATTGACGAAGTGGACGAAGTTGAGGAAATTGACGAAGTTGACAAAGTGGACGAATGTGAGGTTGACAAAGTGGAAAAATTGGAGGAAGTGGAGGAAGTAGACGAAGTTGACGAAGTGGACAAAGTTGACGAAGCTGAAGAAGTTGATGAAGTGGATGAAGTGGACGAAGTGGCTGAAGTGGAGGAAGTGGAGGAAGTGGACGAGGTTGACGATGTTTACGAAGTGGAGGAAGTGGAGGAAGTGGACGAAGAAGTTGACGAAGTGGACGAAGTGGACGAAGTTGACAAAGTGGACGAAGTGGACGAAGTTGACGAACGAGGTGGACGAAGTGGACAAAGTCAACGAAGTGAATTAAGTGGACGAAGTGAACGAAGTGAATTAAGTGGACGAAGTCGTGAAAGTGGAGGAAGTGGAGGAAGTGGACGAAGTGGACGAAGTTCATGAAGTGGACGATGTTCACGAAGTGGACGAAGTTGACGAAGTGGACGAAGTTGACGAAGTGGAGGAAGTGGACTAAGTGGAGGAAGTTGATGAAGTTCACGAAGTGCCGAAGTGGAGGAAGTGGACGAAGTTGACAAAGTGGAAGAACTGGAGGAAGTGGAGGAAGTGGAGGAAGTCGACAAAGTGGACTAACGAAGTGGACGAAGTGGATAAAATTGACGAAGTGGACGAAGTGAACGAAGGGCAGGAAGTGGAGGAAGTGGACTAAGTGGACGAAGTTGACGAAGTGGACGAAGTGGAGGAAGTGGTGGAAGTGGAGGAAGTGGAGGAACTAGAGGAAGTGGAGGAAGTCGACGAAGTGGACGAAGTTACCGAAGTTGACGAAATGGACGAACTGAACGAAGTGGACGAAGTGGACTAAGTGGACGAAGTTAACGAAGTGGAGGAAGTGGAGGAATGGAGGAATTGGAGGAAGTGGCGGAAGAGGACGAAGTGGACAAAGTGGACGAAGTGGAGGAAGTGGACTAACAAAGTGGACGAAGTGGATAAAATTGACGAAGTGGACGAAGTGAACGAAGTGGAGGAAGTGGAGGAATTCGACTAACTGGACGAAGTTGACGAAGGGGACGAAGTGGAAGAAGTGGTGGAAGTGGAGGAAGTGGAGTAAGTGGAGGAAGTTGACGAAGTTGACGAAGTGGACGAAGTGAACGAAGTGGAGGAAGTGGACTAAGTGGACGAAGTTGACGAAGTGGAGGAAGTGGAGGAAGTGGAGGAATTGGAGGAAGTGGCGGAAGTGGAGGAAGTGGACAAAGTGGACGAAGTTGTCGAAGTGGAGGAAGTGGAGGAAGTGGAGGACGTGGAGGAAGTCGAGGAAGTGGACGAAGTTGACAAATATGACGAAGTTGACGAAGTAGACAAAATTGACGAAGTGGACGAAGTTGACGAAGTGGACGAAGGGGATGAAGTTGACGAAGTTGACGAAGTGGAGGAAGTGGAGGAAGTGGAGGAAATGGAGGAATTGGACTAAGTGGACGAAGTTGAGGAAATGGACAAAGTGTACGAAGTCGAGGAAGTGGAGGAAGTGGAGGAAGTGGACGAAGAGGACGAAGTGGAGGAAGTGGAGGAACTGAAGGAAGTGGAGGAAGTGGAGGAAGTGGAGGAAGTGGAGGAAGTGGAGAAAGTGGAGGAAGTGGAGGAAGTGGACGAAGTTGACGAAGTAGATGAAGTTGACGAAGTTGACGATGTTGACGAAGTGGACGAAGTGGACGAAGTTGACGAAGTGGAGTAAGTTGACGAAGTGGAGGAAGTAGAGGAAGTTGACGAAGTTGACGAAGTGGACGAAGGAAGTGGACTAACGAAGTGGACGAAGTTGACGAAGTGGACGAAGCGAACGAAGTGGACGAGGTGGAGGAAGTGGACTAAGTTGATGAAGTGGAGGAAGTGGAGGAAGTAGAGGAAGTGGAGGAAGTGGAGGAAGAGGAGGAGGTGAAGGAAGTGGAGGAAGTGGAGGAAGTGCAGTAAGTGGACGTAGTTGACGAAGTGAAGGAAGTGGACGAACTGGACGAAGTGGATGAAGTGAACGAAGTGGACGAAGTGGACGAAGTGGACGAAGTTGACGAAGTGGACGAAGTAGACGAAGTTGACGAAGTTTACAAAATGGACGAAGTGGTGGAAGTGGAGGAAGTGGGAGAAGTGGAGGAAATGGAGGAAGTGGACGAAGTTGACGTAGTGGACGAAGTTGACGAAGTGGACGAAGGGGAGGAAATGGACAAAGTGGACGAAGTGGAGGAAGTCGAGGAAGTGGAGGAAGTGGAGGAAGTGGAGGAAGTGGACGAAGTGGAGGAAGTGGAGGAAGTGGAGGAAGTAGACAAAGTTGACGAAGTGGATGAACGAAGTGGACGAAGTTGATGAAGATGACAAAGTGCACGAATTGGAGGAAGTGGAGGAAATGGAGGAAGTGGACGAAGTTGACAAAGCGGACGAAGTTGACGAAGTGGACGAAGTTGACGAAGTGGAGGAAGTTGACGAAGTGGACGAAGTGGATGAAGTTGACGAAGTTGACGAACTGGAGGAAGTGGATGAAGTGGAGGAAATGGAGGAATTGGACTAAGTGGACGAAGTTGACGACGTGGACGAAGTGGATGAATTGGACAAAGTGGAGGAAGTGGACGAAGTGAACGAAGCGGAGGAAGTGGACAAAGTGGACGAAGTGAACGAAGCGGAGGAAGTGGACAAATTGACGAAGTGGACGAAGCTGAGGAAATTGACGAAGTTGACAAAGTGGACGAATGTGAGGTTGACAAAGTGGAGGAAGTGGAGGAAGTGGAGGAAGTGGACGAAGTGGAGAAAGTGGAGGAAGTGGAGGAAGTGGAGGAAGTGGACGAAGTGGACGAAGTTGACGAAGTAGACAAAGTTGACGAAGTGGACGAAGTGGACGAAGTGGATGAAGTTGACGAAGTTGACGAAGTGGAGGAAGTGGAGGAACTGCACGAAGTGGAGGAAATGGACAAAGTGGACGAAGTGGACGAAGTGAAGGACATGGAGGAAGTGGACAAAGAGGACGAAGTGGACGAAGTGAACGAAGCGGAGGAGGTGGAGGAAGTGGAAGAAGTGGACGAAGTTGACGGAGTTGACGAATGGAGGAAGTGGAGGAAGTGGAGAAAATGGAGGAAGTGGACGAAGTGGTGGAAGTGGAGGAAGTGGAGGAAGTGCACGAAGTGGAGGAAGTTGACGAAGTTGACGAAGTTGACGAAGTGTTAGAAGTTGCCGAAGTGAAACAAGTTGACGAAGTGAAGGAAGTTGACGAAGTGGAGGAAGTTGATGAAATTGACGAAGTGGACGAATTGGAGGAAGTTTCCGAAGTTGACGAAGTTGACCAAGTGGACGAAGTGGAGGAAGTGGACGAAGTGGACGAAGTGGATGAAATGGACGAAGTGGACTAAGTGGACGAATTGGACGAAGTGGAGGAAGTGGACGAAGTAGACAAAGTTGACGAAGTGGATGAACGAAGTGGACGAAGTTGATGAAGATGACAAAGTGCACGAATTGGAGGAAGTGGAGGAAATGGAGGAAGTGGACGAAGTTGACAAAGCGGACGAAGTTGACGAAGTGGACGAAGTTGACGAAGTGGAGCAAGTTGACGAAGTGGACGAAGTGGATGAAGTTGACGAAGTTGACGAACTGGAGGAAGTGGATGAAGTGGAGGAAATGGAGGAATTGGACTAAGTGGACGAAGTTGACGACGTGGACGAAGTGGATGAATTGGACAAAGTGGAGGAAGTGGACGAAGTGAACGAAGCGGAGGAAGTGGACAAAGTGGACGAAGTGAACGAAGCGGAGGAAGTGGACAAATTGACGAAGTGGACGAAGCTGAGGAAATTGACGAAGTTGACAAAGTGGACGAATGTGAGGTTGACAAAGTGGACAAATTGGAGGAAGTGGAGGAAGTAGACGAAGTTGACGAAGTGGACAAAGTTGACGAAGCTGAAGAAGTTGATGAAGTGGATGAAGTGGACGAAGTGGAGGAAGTGGAGGAAGTGGACGAAGTGGAGGAAGTGGACGAGGTGGACGATGTTTATGAAGTGGAGGAAGTGGAGGAAGTGGAGGAAGTGGAGGAAGTGGTGGAAGTGGAGGAAGTGGACGAAGAAGTTGACGAAGTGGACGAAGTGGACGAAGTTGAAAAAGTGGACGAAGTTGACGAACGAGGTGGACGAAGTGGACGAAGTGGACAAAGTCAACCAAGTGAATTAAGTGGACGAAGTGAACGAAGTGAATTAAGTGGACGAAGTGGAGAAAGTGGAGGAAGTGGACGAAGTTCATGAAGTGGACGATGTTCACGAAGTGGAGGAAGTTGACGAAGTTGACGAAGTTGACGAAGTGGAGGAAGTGGAGGGAGAGGAGGAGGTGGAGGAAGTGGAGGAAGTGGAGGAAGTGGAGTAGGTGGACGAAGTTGACGAAGTGGAGGAAGTGGACGAACTGGACGAAGTTGACGAAGTGGAAGAAGTGGAGGAAGTGGACTACGTGGACGAAGTTGACAAAGTGGAGGAAGTGGAGGAAGTGAAGGAAGTTGAGGAAGTGGAGAAAGTGCACGAAGTGGAGGAAGTGGACGAATTGAACGAAGTTGACGAAGTGCAGGAAATGGAGGAAGTGGAGGAAGTGGAGGAAGTCGACAAAGTGGACGAAGTTGACGAAGAAGACAAAGTTGACGAAGCGGACGAAGTTGACGAAACGGACGAAGTGGAGGATGTGGAGGAAGTGGAGGAATTGGAGGAAGTGGACGAAAAGGACAAAGTGGACAAAGTGGACGAACGAAGTGGACTAACGAAGTGGACGAAGTGGATAAAATTGACGAAGTGGACGAAGTGAACGAAGTGCAGGAAGTGGAGGAAGTGGACTAAGTGGACGAAGTTGACGAAGTGGACGAAGTGGAGGAAGTGGTGGAAGTGGAGGAAGTGGAGGAACTAGAGGAAGTGGAGGAAGTGGACGAAGTTGACGAAGTTGCCGAAGTTGACGAAGTGGACGAACTGAACGAAGTGGACGAAGTGGACGAAGTTCACGAAGTGGAGGAAGTGGAGGAAGTGGAGGAATTGGAGGAAGTGGAGGAAGTGGAGGAAGTTGACGAAGTTGACGAAGTGGACGAAGTGAACGAAGTGGAGGAAGTGGACTAAGTGGACGAAGTTGACGAAGTGGAGGAAGTGGACGAATTGGAGGAAGTGGCGGAAGTGGAGGAAGTGGACAAAGTGGACGAAGTTGTCGAAGTGGAGGAAGTGGAGGAAGTGGAGGACGTGGAGGAAGTCGAGGAAGTGGACGAAGTTGACAAATTGGACGAAGTTGACGAAGTAGACAAAGTTGACGAAGTGGACGAAGGTGATGAAGTTGACGAAGTTGACGAAGTGGAGGAAGTGGAGGAAGTGGAGGAAGTGGAGGAAATGGAGGAATTGGACTAAGTGGACGAAGTGGAGGAAATGGACAAAGTGGACGAAGTCGAGGAAGTGGAGGAAGTGGAGGAAGTGGACGAAGAGGACGAAGTGGAGGAAGTGGAGGAAGTGAAGGAAGTGGAGGAAGTGGAGGAAGTGGAGGAAGTGGAGGAAGTGGAGAAAGTGGAGGAAGTGGACGAAGTAGAGGAAGTGGACGAACTTGACGAAGTAGACGAAGTTGACGAAGTAGACGAAGTTGACGAAGTGGACGAAGTGGACGGAGTTGACGAAGTGGACGAAGTGGACGAAGTTGACGAAGTTGACGAAGTTGACGAAGTGGAGGAAGTGGACGAAGTGGACAAAGTGGAGAAGTGGAGTTAGTGGAGTAAGTGGACGAAGTTGACGAAGTGTACGAAGTGGAGGAAGTGGACAAAGTGGACGAAGTGAACGAAGTGGACGAAGTGGACGAAGTGGACGAAGTGGACGAAGTGGACGAAGTGGACGAAGTTGACGAAGTGGAGGAAGTGGAGGAAGTGGAGGAAGCGGAGTAAGTGGACGAAGTTGACGAAGTGGAGGAAGTGGAGGAAGTGGAGGAAGGGAAGGAAATGGAGGATGTGAACGAAGTTGACGAAGTTGACGAAGTTGACGAAGTTGACGAAGTGGACGAATTGGACGAAGTTGACGAAGTGGAGTAAGTTGACGAAGTTGAGGAAGTTGACGAAGTTGACGAAGTTGACGAAGTGGACGAAGTGGACGAAGTGGACAAAGTTGACGAAGTGGACGAATTAGAGGAAGTGGACGAAGTGGAAGAAGGAAGTGGACTAACGAAGTGGACGAAGTTGACGAAGTGGACGAAGTTGACGAAGTGGACCAAGCGAACGAAGTGGACGAGGTGGAGGAAGTGGACTAAGTTGACGAAGTTGACGAAGTTGACGAAGTTGACTAGGTGGAGGAAGTAGAGGAAGTGGAGGAAGTGGAGGAAGAGGAGGAGGTGGAGGAAGTGGAGGAAGTGGAGGAAGTTGAGTAAGTGGACGAAGTTGACGAAGTGGACGAAGTGGAGGAAGTGGACGAACTGGACGAAGTGGAGGAAGTGAAGGAAGTGGACGAAGTGGTCGAAGTGGACGAAGTGGACGAAGTTGACGAAGTGGAGGATGTGGAGGAAATGGAGGAAGCGGACTAAGTGGACGAAGTTGACGAAGTGGAGGAAGTGGAAGAAGTGGAGGAAGGGAAGGAAATGGAGGATGTGAACGAAGTTGACGAAGTTGACGAAGTGGACGAAGTGGACGAAGTTGACGAAGTGGAGTAAGTTGACGAAGTGGACGAATTAGAGGAAGTGGACGAAGTGGAAGAAGGAAGTGGACTAACGAAGTGGACGAAGTTGACGAAGTGGACCAAGCGAACGAAGTGGACGAGGTGGAGGAAGTGGACTAAGTTGACGAAGTTGACGAGGTGGAGGAAGTAGAGGAAGTGGAGGAAGAGGAGGAGGTGGAGGAAGTGGAGGAAGTGGAGGAAGTTGAGTAAGTGGAAGAAGTTGACGAAGTGGACGAAGTGGAGGAAGTGGACGAACTGGACGAAGTGGAGGAAGTGAAGGAAGTGGACGAAGTGGACGAAGTTGACGAAGTGGACGAAGTTGACGAAGTGGAGGAAGTGGAGAAAGTGGAGGAAGTGGACGAAGTTGACGAAGTGGAGGAAGTGGAAGAAGTGGAGGAAGGGAAGGAAATGGAGGATGTGAACGAAGTTGACGAAGTTGACGAAGTTGACGAAGTTGACGAAGTTGACGAAGTGGACGAAGTGGACGAAGTGGACGAAGTTGACGAAGTTGACGAAGTGGAGTAAGTTGACGAAGTGGACGAATTAGAGGAAGTGGACGAAGTGGAAGAAGGAAGTGGACTAACGAAGTGGAAGAAGTTGACGAAGTGGACGAAGTTGACGAAGTGGACCAAGCGAACGAAGTGGACGAGGTGGAGGAAGTGGACTAAGTTGACGAAGTTGACGAAGTTGACGAGGTGGAGGAAGTAGAGGAAGTGGAGGAAGTGGAGGAAGAGGAGGAGGTGGAGGAAGTGGAGGAAGTGGAGGAAGTTGAGTAAGTGGACGAAGTTGACGAAGTGGACGAAGTGGAGGAAGTGGACGAACTGGACGAAGTGGAGGAAGTGGACGAAGTGGACGAAGTTCACGAAGTGGACGAAGTGGACGAATTGGAGGAAATGGAGGAAGTGGAGGAAGTGGAGGAAGTGGAGGAAGTGAAGGAAGTGGAGGAAATGGAGGAAGTGGAGGAAGTGGAGGAAGTGGACGAAGTGGAGAAAGTGGAGGAAGTGGAGGAAGTGGAGGAAGTGGACGAAGTTGACGAAGGGTTAGAAGTTGTCGAAGTGGAGGAAGTGGAGGAAGTGGAGGTAGTAGAGGAAGTGGAGGAAGTGGAGGAAGAGGAGGAGGTGAAGGAAGTGGAGGAAGTGGAGGAAGTGGAGTAAGTGGACGAAGTTGACGAAGTGGAGGAAGTGGACGACCTGGACGAAGTGGATGAAGTGAACAAAGTGGACGAAGTGGACGAAGTTGACGAAGTGGACGAAGTAGACGAAGTTTACAAAATGGACAAAATGGTGGAAGAGGAGGAAGTGGAGGAAGTGGAAGAAGTGGAGGAAGTGGAGGAAGTGGAGGAAGTTGACGCAGTGGACGAAGTTGACGAAGTGGACGAAGGGGAGGAAGTGGAGGAAGTGGAGGAAGTGGCGGAAGTGGAGGAAGTGGACGAAGTTGACAAAGTAGACAAAGTGAACGAAGTGGAGGAAGTGGACTATGTGGACGAAGTTGACAAAGTGGAATAAGTGGAGGATGTGGAGGAAGTGGCGGAAGTGGAGGAAGTGGAAAAAGTGGAGGAAGTGGACGAAGTTGACGAAGTGGAGGAAGTGGACGAAGGGAAGGAAATGGAGGAAGTGAACGAAGTGGACGAAGTGGATGAAGTGTTAGAAGTTGTCGAAGTGGACGAAGTGGAGGAAGTTGACGAAGAGGACGAATTGGACGAAGGAAGTGGACTAACGGAGTGGACGAAATTGATGAAGTGGACGAAGCGAACAAAGTGGAGGAGGTGGAGGAAGTGGACTAAGTGGACGAAGTTGACGAAATTGACGAAGTGGAGGAAGTGGAGGAAGTGGAGGAAGTGGAGGAAGTGGAGGAAGTGGAAGAAGTGGTGGAAGCGGACTAGGTGGACGAAGTTGACGAACTGGAGGAAGTGGACGAAGGGAAGGAAATGGAGGAAGTGAACGAAGTTGACGAAGTTGACGAAGTGGACGAAGTGTTAGAAGTTGTCGAAGTGGACGAAGTGGAGGAAGTGGAGGAAGTGGAGGAAGTAGAGGAAGTGGAGGAAGTGGAGGAAGAGGAGGAGGTGAAGGAAGTGGAGGAAGTGGAGTAAGTGGACGAAGTTGACGAAGTGGACGAACTGGACGAAGTGGATGAAGTGAACGAAGTGGACGAAGTGGACGAAGTAGACGAAGTTGACGAAGTTTACGAAATGGACGAAGTGGTGGAAGTGGAGGAAGTTGAGGAGGTGGAGGAAGTGGAAGAAGTGGACGAAGTGGACGAAGTTGACGAAGTTGACGCAGTGGACGAAGTTGATGAAGTAGACGAAGTGAACGAAGTGGAGGAAGTGGAGGAAGTTGACTAAGTCGACGAAGTTGACGAAGTGGACGAAGTGGAGAAAGTAGTGGAAGTGGAGGAAATGGAGGAAGTGGAGGAAGTGGAGGAAGTTGACGAAGTTGACGATGTTGACGAAGTGGACGAAGTGGAGGAAGTGGACTAAGTGGACGAAGTTGACGAAGTGGAATAAGTGGAGGAAGTGGAGGAAGTGGAGGAAGTGGAGGAAGTGGAGGAATTGGAGGAAGTGGCGGAAGTGGAGGAATTGGACAAAGTGGAGGAAGTGGACGAAGTTGACGAAGTGGAGGAAGTGGACGAAGGGAAGGAAATGGAAGAAGTGAACGAAGTTGACGAAGTTGACGAAGTGGACGAAGTGTTAGAAGTTGTCGAAGTGGACGAAGTGGAGGAAGTTGACGAAGTGGACGAATTGGACGAAGGAAGTGGACTAACGAAATGGACGAAGTGGACGAAGCGAACAAAGTGGAGGAGGTGGAGGAAGTGGACTAAGTGGACGAAGTTGATGAAGTTGACGAAGTTGACGAAGTGGAGGAAGTGAAGGAAGTGGAGGAAGTGGTGGAAGCGGACTAGGTGGACGAAGTTGACGAAGTGGAGGAAGTGGACGAAGGGAAGGAAATGGAGGAAGTGAACGAAGTTGACGAAGTTGACGAAGTTGACGAAGTTGACGAAGTTGACGAAGTTGACGAAGTTGACGAAGTTGACGAAGTTGACGAAGTGTTAGAAGTTGTCGAAGTGGACGAAGTTGACGAAATGGAGGAAGTTGACGAAGTGGACGAAGTGGAGGAAGTTGACGAAGTCGACGAAGTGGACGAAGGAAGTGGAGTAATGAAGTTGACGAAGTGGACGAAGCGAACGAAGTGGAGGAGGTGGAGGAAGTGGACTAAGTGGATGGAGTTGACGAAGTTGACGAAGTGGAGGAAGTGGAGGAATTGGAGGAAGAGGAGGAAGTGGAGGAAGTGGAGGAAGTGGAGTGATGAGTCAATATTTTATTGATTTCACTTAGTTTATTGTACCAGATTTAATCAGGGAATTGTGCTTAAATGTCCGGTATTTTTTCGTTTTTTCTAATTGTGCTTAATTTGACCAAAAATTCTTATTTTAATTAATTTGAATTATCTGAGACTAATTATTTGCATTATTAATTGTAGAAAAATTATTGGATAATATTTTTGGACTTAAAGAGAAATGCCACATCAATTGTATTTTAAGCTAAAATGAGTGAGGAGGTGTTCATTTAAATTATGGGAGTGCACATGGAGATGGGCTTGATTGGAGAAGCTTCTTTTAAAATGAAGAAGTGGTGCTGGAAGAAAAAGGGATGCCACGGCCCAGCTGAAAACCTGATTAATTCAAGAAGTGGAGTGCACGATGAAGAGAGAATGTTGGCTTGCTTTAGGAGGTGCATCCAGCGAAATTGGGGGGTGCGTCCAAGAAGCAGGCCTTCAACACGTCCAGTCTAGCAGCATCCAAATTTCTTCATTTTCCAGCAAAGCAACGTTGTGTCGAGCAATTGGAGAAGCACGCCCACACATGAAGATATGTTGTCCAGCGAGACAGCACCAACACAACCTTCAAGCAGCACGCGCAAGGGCCTGGTGGATGAAGAGAGAGCAGCACGTGGAGGCAGGAGAGAAGCGGCCTAGAGATTGCTTGCACACGGGGGGGCATTCCTCAAATTGATTGGCACGGAGAGCAACTCCCAAACAACAGCACGTATGAGGAGGGGTGCACATCCAGCAACATAGGGAAGCCACATCCTTGAAGAGGGGTGTACACAGTTTTTAGAATAGGGAGTTCTAGCTGCCACGGGGGATTAATTGGAACATTGTTTAAGAAAGGAGGGGGTGCAGGAAGGAAAAAAGAAAGAAGCACGTCCAGCAGCAATCCACGTATGAGGAGAGGTGACCCCTAACAATTGATGAGCACACGGGAGAGAGAGCTTGGCACAAGGGGCCCACGGACAAATTAATTTGGAGCGTAGGGCACACACATCCAGCAGAGAGGAGACTTCACACGCACACGGAAGGAGAATCCAACACAAGCTTGGAGGGGTGCACACGGAAATAACAGCCTTCACCCTTCCAGCAAGCTTGGAAGAGGCAACCTTGGTCCAACAAGTTTGGAGAAAAGGGGCCTGGTTCATTAGGGCAGCAACACGTGGGATTTGGTGTGGTTTTTATCTTTCATTTTTAATGGAAGCAGGGAGCGGAGAGGTCCAGGGGATGGGGGGCAAGTAGAAGATGTGCTCCAGCCGCCACATTTACTCAGTTTTTCTTTGGCTGGGAACGTTGGGATTTTGAGCAAAAGAAAATGTGAACGCTGTTAGAGGTTGAAGCAAAATAACTCATTTCATTTCTTATTCTACTATCCAAGCATTTATTGTTTTCTTTCTAAGTGTTGTTCGGTGATGATTCATGAGGAATGTTGGTTTAATTTTTCATTGAATGAAAAGTGCATTTTAATTTAGTTGGAAGCCGTGCACACTGTTACGACTAAGTAGCCTTGCTTTTATTTGATTCTCCCTTTCTTTCTTTAGAGAATAGTAGTAGAGTGATTAGATAGAGTAGCTGTCACGGTTTGGCATGGAGAAATGGTGTTGCTGCTGTCACGTGATTTAATTTGGATGGTGATTCAACATTTTGGAGATTTCTTTCTTTCTTTTAAGTTGTGCTGGACGGGAATGGATGAGAGAGGAGAGACATTGATTTATTTATGTGGAGAATGTAGCTGCCATGTGGAGAAGAATCCACTTTAGAAATTAAAAGTGGATGGGTTGTTGGTGATCCACGTGAAAGAAGAAGAAGTGGCCCACTTGTTGCATTTCTTTTAACTCTTTGAGAATGAAGACTAAATGGGAGTAGTAGTTGTAATTTAAGCGAAGGTGTACGACCAAAGAGGAATAAAGGGAAGCATTTCAATTATTTCAATTTTCTTTGAATGGAATGGAAGAGTCACGGCCAAGGAGTATTTTTTTTAGAAGTGGACGAAGTAGACGAAGTGGACGAAGTGGACGAAGTGGACGAAGAGGAGGAAGTGGAGGAAGTGGACTAAGTGGACGAAGTTGAAGAAGTGGAGGAAGTGGATGAAGTGGACGAAGGGAAGGAAGTGGAGGAAGTGAACGAAGTTGACGAAGTTGACAAAGTGGACGAAGTGTTAGAAGTTGTCGAACTGGACGAAGTTGGCGAAGTGGAGGAAGTTGACGAAGAGGACGAATTGGAGGAAGTTGACAAAGTGGACGAAGGAAGTGGACGAAGTTGACGAAGTGGACGAAGCGAACGAAGTGGATGAGGTGGAGGAAGTGGATTAAGTGGACGACGTTGACGAAGTTGACGAAGTGGACGAAGTTGACGAAGTGGACGAAGTAGATGAAGTTGACAAAGTTTACGAAACGGACGAAGTGGTGGAAGTGGAGGAAGTGGAGGAAGTGGAGGAAGTGGAGGAAGGGGAGTAAGTGGACGAAGTTGACGAAGTGGACGAAGTGGAGGAAGTGGATGAACTGGACGAAGTGGATGAACTGAACGAAGTGGACGAAGTGGACGAAGTGGACGAAGTGGACGAAGTGGACGAAGTTGACGAAGTGGACGAAGTAGATGAAGTTGACGAAGTTTACGAAATGGACGAAGTGGTGGAAGTGGAGGAAGTGGAGGAAGTGGTGGAAGTGGAGGAAGTGGAAGAAGTGGACGAAGTGGACGAAGTTGACGATGTTGACGCAGTGGACGATGTTGACGAAGCTGACGAAGTGGACGAAGGGGAGGAAGTGGAGGACGTGGAGGAAGTGCACGAAGTGGACGAAGTTGACAAAGTAGACGAAGTGAACGAAGTGGAAGAAGTGGACTAAGTGGACGAAGTTGACGAAGTGGAGGAAGTGGCGGAAGTGGAGGAAGTGGACGAAGTGGACGAAGTTAACAAAGTGGAGGAAGTTGACGAAGTGCACAAAGTTGACGAAGTGGACGAAGTTGACGAAGTGGACGATGTGGTTGAAGTTAACGAAGCTGACGAAGTGGAGGAAGTGGAGGAAGTGGATGAAGTGCATGAAGTGGAGGAAATGAAGGAAGTGGACGAAGTGGACGTAGTGGACGAAGTGGAGGAAGTTGACGAAGTGGAGGAAGTGGAGGAAGTGGAAGAAGGGGACGAAGTTGAGGAAGTTGATGAAGTGGACGAAGTTGAGGAAGTTGACGAAGTTGAGGAAGTGGACGAAGTGGGAGAAGTGGACTAAGTGGACGAAGTGGATGACGTGGACGACGTGGACGAAGTAGACGAAGAGGACAAAGTTGACGAAGTGGACGAAGTTCACGAAGTTGACGAAGTTCACGAAGTTGACGAAGTTCACGAAGTTGACGAAGTGGAGAAAGTGGACGAAGTGAAGGAAGTGGACGAAGTTGACGAAGCTGAGGAACTAGAGGAAGTGGAGGAAATGGAGGAAGTGGAGGAAGTGGAGGAAGTGGACTAAGTGGACGAAGTTGACGAAGTGGAGGAAGTGGAGGAAGGGGAGGAAGTGGACGAAGTGGACGAAGTTGACGAAGTGGACGAAGTGGACGAAGCTGAGGAAGTGGACGAAGTGGAGGAAGTGGACAAAGTGGAGGAACTGGGCGAAGTTAAGGAAGTGGACGAAGTGGAGGAAGTGGAGGAAGTGGAGGAAGTGGAGGAAATGGAGGAAGTGGAGGAAGTGGACTAAGTGGACGAAGTTGACGAAGTTTACGAAGTTGACGAAGTTGATGAAGTGGAGGAAGTGGAGGAGGTGGAGGAAGTGGAGGATAGGGAGGAAGTGGAGGAAATGGAAGAAGTGGAGGAAGTGGAGGAAGTTGACGAAGTTGAAGAAGTTAACAAAGTGGAGGAAGTGGAGGATGTGGACGAAGTAGAGGAAGTGGAGGAAGTGCACGAAGTTGAGGAAGTTGACAAAGTTTACGAAGTGGACGAAGTGGAGGAAGTGGAAGAAGTTGACGAAGTGGAGGAAGTGGAGGAAGTGGAGGAAGTTGAGGAAGTTGACGAAGTGGACGAAGTGGACGTAGTGGACGAAGTGGAGGAAGTGGGGGAAGTGGACAAAGTGGACAAAGTTGACGAAGTGGACGAATGGACAAAGTGGACGAGGTTGACGAAGTGGAGGAAGTGGGGGAAGTGGACAAAGTTGACGAAGTGGACAAAGTAGACGAGGTTGACGAAGTGGAGGAAGTGCACGAAGTTGACAAAGTTGTCAAAGTTGACGAAGTGGACAAACTGGAGGAAGTGCAGGAAGTGCACGAAGTGAAGAAAGTGGACTAAGTGGTGAAGTGGAGGAAGTGGACGAAGTGGTTGATGTGGACTAAGTGGACGAAGTTGACGAAGTGGACAAAGAGGACAAAGTTGATGAAGTGGACGAAGTTGACGAAGTAGAAGAAGTTGACGAAGTAGAAGAATTTGACGCAGTTGACGAAGTGGACGAAGTGGACGAAGTGGACGAAGTGGACGAAGTGGACGAAGTGCAGGAAGTGGACGAAGTTGACGAAGTGGAGGAAGTGGAGGAAGTGGATAAAGTGGACTAAGTGGACGAAGTTGTGGAAGTGGAGGAAGTGGAGAAAGTGGAGGAAGTGGACGAAGTTGACGAAGTGGACGATGTGGACGAAGTGGACGAAGTGGACGAAGTGGACGAAGTGGACTAAGTGGACGAAGTGGATGACGTGGACGACGTGGACGAAGTAGACGAAGAGGACAAAGTTGACGAAGTGGACGAAGTTCACGAAGTTGACGAAGTGGACGAAGTGGAGAAAGTGGACGAAGTGAAGGAAGTGGACGAAGTTGACGAAGCTGAGGAACTAGAGGAAGTGGAGGAAATGGAGGAAATGGAGGAAGTGGAGGAACTGGACTAAGTGGACGAAGTTGACGAAGTGGAGGAAGTGGAGGAAGTGGACGAAGTTGACGAAGTTGACGAAGTGGACGAAGTGGACAAAGTGGAGGAACTGGGCAAAGTTAAGGAAGTGGAGGAAGTGGAGGAAGTGGAGGAAGTGGAGGAAGTGGAGGAAGTGGAGGAAATGGAGGAAGTGGAGGAAGTGGACTAAGTGGACGAAGTTGACGAAGTGGAGGAAGTGGAGGAGGTGGAGGAAGTGGAGGATAGGGAGGAAGTGGAGGAAATGGAAGAAGTGGAGGAAGTGGAGGAAGTTGACGAAGTTGACGAAGTTGACAAAGTGGAGGAAGTGGACGAAGTAGAGGAAGTGGAGGAAGTGCATGAAGTTGAGGAAGTTGACAAAGTTGACGAAGTGGACGAAGTGGAGGAAGTGGAAGAAGTTGACGAAGTGGAGGAAGTGGAGGAAGTGGAGGAAGTTGAGGAAGTTGACGAAGTGGACGAAGTGGACGTAGTGGACGAAGTGGAGGAAGTGGGGGAAGTGGACAAAGTGGACAAAGTTGACGAAGTGGACGAATGGACAAAGTGAACGAGGTTGACGAAGTGGAGGAAGTGGGGGAAGTGGACAAAGTTGACGAAGTGGACAAAGTGGACGAGGTTGACGAAGTGGAGGAAGTGCACGAAGTTGACAAAGTTGACAAAGTTGACGAAGTGGACAAACTGGAGGAAGTGCAGGAAGTGCACGAAGTGAAGAAAGTGGACTAAGTGGTGAAGTGGAGGAAGTGGACGAAGTGGTTGATGTGGACTAAGTGGACGAAGTTGACGAAGTGGACAAAGAGGACAAAGTTGATGAAGTGGACGAAGTTGACGAAGTAGAAGAAGTTGACGAAGTAGAAGAATTTGACGCAGTTGACGAAGTGGACGAAGTGGACGAAGTGGACGAAGTGGACGAAGTGCAGGAAGTGGACGAAGTTGACGAAGTGGAGGAAGTGGAGGAAGTGGATAAAGTGGACTAAGTGGACGAAGTTGTGGAAGTGGAGGAAGTGGAGAAAGTGGAGGAAGTGGACGAAGTTGACGAAGTGGACGATGTGGACGAAGTGGACGAAGTGGACGAAGTGGACGAAGTGGACTAAGTGGACGAAGTGGATGACGTGGACGACGTGGACGAAGTAGACGAAGAGGACAAAGTTGACGAAGTGGACGAAGTTCACGAAGTTGACGAAGTGGACGAAGTGGAGAAAGTGGACGAAGTGAAGGAAGTGGACGAAATTGACGAAGCTGAGGAACTAGAGGAAGTGGAGGAAATGGAGGAAATGGAGGAAGTGGAGGAACTGGACTAAGTGGACGAAGTTGACGAAGTGGAGGAAGTGGAGGAAGTGGACGAAGTTGACGAAGTTGACGAAGTGGACGAAGTGGACAAAGTGGAGGAACTGGGCAAAGTTAAGGAAGTGGAGGAAGTGGAGGAAGTGGAGGAAGTGGAGGAAGTGGAGGAAATGGAGGAAGTGGAGGAAGTGGACTAAGTGGACGAAGTTGACGAAGTGGAGGAAGTGGAGGAGGTGGAGGAAGTGGAGGATAGGGAGGAAGTGGAGGAAATGGAAGAAGTGGAGGAAGTGGAGGAAGTTGACGAAGTTGACGAAGTTGACAAAGTGGAGGAAGTGGACGAAGTAGAGGAAGTGGAGGAAGTGCACGAAGTTGAGGAAGTTGACAAAGTTGACGAAGTGGACGAAGTGGAGGAAGTGGAAGAAGTTGACGAAGTGGAGGAAGTGGAGGAAGTGGAGGAAGTGGAGGAAGTTGAGGAAGTTGACGAAGTGGACGAAGTGGACGTAGTGGACGAAGTGGAGGAAGTGGGGGAAGTGGACAAAGTGGACAAAGTTGACGAAGTGGACGAATGGACAAAGTGAACGAGGTTGACGAAGTGGAGGAAGTGGGGGAAGTGGACAAAGTTGACGAAGTGGACAAAGTGGACGAGGTTGACGAAGTGGAGGAAGTGCACGAAGTTGACAAAGTTGACAAAGTTGACGAAGTGGACAAACTGGAGGAAGTGCAGGAAGTGCACGAAGTGAAGAAAGTGGACTAAGTGGTGAAGTGGAGGAAGTGGACGAAGTGGTTGATGTGGACTAAGTGGACGAAGTTGACGAAGTGGACAAAGAGGACAAAGTTGATGAAGTGGACGAAGTTGACGAAGTAGAAGAAGTTGACGAAGTAGAAGAATTTGACGCAGTTGACGAAGTGGACGAAGTGGACGAAGTGGACGAAGTGGACGAAGTGGAGGAAGTGGACGAAGTTGACGAAGTGGACGATGTGGACGAAGTGGACGAAGTGGACGAAGTGGACGAAGTGGACTAAGTGGACGAAGTGGATGACGTGGACGACGTGGACGAAGTAGACGAAGAGGACAAAGTTGACGAAGTGGACGAAGTTCACGAAGTTGACGAAGTGGACGAAGTGGAGAAAGTGGACGAAGTGAAGGAAGTGGACGAAGTTGACGAAGCTGAGGAACTAGAGGAAGTGGAGGAAATGGAGGAAATGGAGGAAGTGGAGGAACTGGACTAAGTGGACGAAGTTGACGAAGTGGAGGAAGTGGAGGAAGTGGACGAAGTTGACGAAGTTGACGAAGTGGACGAAGTGGACAAAGTGGAGGAACTGGGCAAAGTTAAGGAAGTGGAGGAAGTGGAGGAAGTGGAGGAAGTGGAGGAAGTGGAGGAAATGGAGGAAGTGGAGGAAGTGGACTAAGTGGACGAAGTTGACGAAGTGGAGGAAGTGGAGGAGGTGGAGGAAGTGGAGGATAGGGAGGAAGTGGAGGAAATGGAAGAAGTGGAGGAAGTGGAGGAAGTTGACGAAGTTGACGAAGTTGACAAAGTGGAGGAAGTGGACGAAGTAGAGGAAGTGGAGGAAGTGCACGAAGTTGAGGAAGTTGACAAAGTTGACGAAGTGGACGAAGTGGAGGAAGTGGAAGAAGTTGACGAAGTGGAGGAAGTGGAGGAAGTGGAGGAAGTTGAGGAAGTTGACGAAGTGGACGAAGTGGACGTAGTGGACGAAGTGGAGGAAGTGGGGGAAGTGGACAAAGTGGACAAAGTTGACGAAGTGGACGAATGGACAAAGTGAACGAGGTTGACAAAGTGGAGGAAGTGGGGGAAGTGGACAAAGTTGACGAAGTGGACAAAGTGGACGAGGTTGACGAAGTGGAGGAAGTGCACGAAGTTGACAAAGTTGACAAAGTTGACGAAGTGGACAAACTGGAGGAAGTGCAGGAAGTGCACGAAGTGAAGAAAGTGGACTAAGTGGTGAAGTGGAGGAAGTGGACGAAGTGGTTGATGTGGACTAAGTGGACGAAGTTGACGAAGTGGACAAAGAGGACAAAGTTGATGAAGTGGACGAAGTTGACGAAGTAGAAGAAGTTGACGAAGTAGAAGAATTTGACGCAGTTGACGAAGTGGACGAAGTGGACGAAGTGGACGAAGTGGACGAAGTGGACGAAGTTGACGAAGTGGACGAAGTGGACTAAGTGGACGAAGTGGATGACGTGGACGACGTGGACGAAGTAGACGAAGAGGACAAAGTTGACGAAGTGGACGAAGTTCACGAAGTTGACGAAGTGGACGAAGTTCACGAAGTTGACGAAGTGGACGAAGTGGAGAAAGTGGACGAAGTGAAGGAAGTGGACGAAGTTGACGAAGCTGAGGAACTAGAGGAAGTGGAGGAAATGGAGGAAATGGAGGAAGTGGAGGAACTGGACTAAGTGGACGAAGTTGACGAAGTGGAGGAAGTGGAGGAAGTGTGATGAGAGGGTCGCACCTCCCACAAAAGTTATGCATAAAAGAATGCAGTATAGACTAGGAAGTGACTCCTAGGTCGTCTCTCAAGGACCAAATGTGGTTCGAGGCTTAGGTCAAACACGTAGTGGGGGGGTGTGTGAATATTTTTTTTTTTTTGAGAGTGCAAGTGAACTAAATTAAAACACGAACATAAACACGGATGTAAACACAGATATAAACACATAATTAAAATGGTTAGTCACTTAAGCTAACATTGTAACTAAAATATCACAACCACGAAAAATAGAGAACGTCAAAATGAAAATCGCTTTAACCAAATTAAAAGTGCAACATTGAGCTAAACAATTTAAATGCACATCGAGAACGGAAACCAATTGAAATGAATGCGTAAAGAACACATAAAAGTAAATGCGTGAAGAAGTAAAAAAATAAAACTTTCTATCCTTCAACGTGTCTCATCACCACACAATGCTTCACATTTACGTGGACACACCTTACTTCTAGATTGAAAAAAAAACGTGAATCACTTAAGGAATCAAAATGAGTGGCAGCAAATTAAATAAACTAAAACTACTCCACATGGCAGCTGCACCGTGAGTGCATTTCTCAATAAAAGAAAATAAAATGCATCCTAAAGCTAATAAATGAAGTGCTAGGTTGGTCTTCTTTCAAGACACCTCCATCACGTGAAAAGTATAAATAAAAGGACACATGAATAGTAATGGAATGGATTAGAATAATGGATAGTTAATGATGAACATTGAAAAACGCGAATGATGATTCATAGCAAACAACTTCAAAACCGGTCAATGCTTTTGGTATTTCAAAAATTGGAATATAAAATTCATTCTCATCCAAGCATAACTACAATAAACGAAAACCCTTTCGGGGGCTACTCCCCTCCTGATGTGCCAACTACTCTTTCTTCAAAGTGAAAGGAAAATGTGTGCTTCCAAAAAGAAAAGTGAATCAGCACCTTCACTTCTTCCAGCTATTCCGAATGAAATGAGCGTGCAGCATTCCAGCCATTCCAGCGTGCTTCTCTCCTTCTAGCCGTACCCCTCCATGTGCGTGGCTTTTTCTTTCTCCAACTCCTCCCCTACTTACTCTCGGTGGTTCCCTCTTTCTAGTGTGGCGGCTGGAGCTTCTCTCTGGATGACGCTACATGATGTCCATCCTAGGTTGCGGCTGGATCTGTGCTGGATGCACCCCCAAACTCTCAAGCACCACGTCTTCACAGCTGCTGGACCTGCTTGCTTCTGGACCGTGTGTTTTCTGCGTGCACCGCTGCTCTCCTTGCTGGACCGTGGACGTGGCAGCTGCTTCCAGATGTAACACTTCAATCTTCCAGAAAACTCCAGCCCAAAAGAGCGTGTCCGTGGCGTGATGTTGTTTCTTCAATTGAAAGCTGGATGTGCACCCTTGCTACTGGACACACCCCCAATTTTGCTGGACCGAGAGCTAGCAATTACCGTGTGCACCTCCCTTCCAACATGCACACCAATTTCCTTGTGCGTTTTCATCCGCGTGGTGTTGCTGGACGGGAGCTCCAAGGCTGGACCACTTCGTTTCTATGTGGGCCCTTCCATTTTGCTTCTTAAAATTCAAGAATTAAAGGACTTGGTTAAGAGTGTTGGGAGGTCTTAGCATCATCCAATGATCAATTCCAGCCACCACAATTACTAAACAACAAGCAAACAATGCAACAGATTAGAAATCACTCAAACAGCAAGCATTGGAATGACATAGGGGAGTAAAAAAAATACTGGGAACAACACAGAACGAATTTGAACAAAATAAAAACTATACGTGAAAATAGACATCCATACGAAACTATGAAAAAAAATTGCATGGAAAACGGATAAGAATTGAACTCAAACGAAGACACACAAGTTGACACAAACAGCAGTAATCACTGGACTGACATATGAGAGTAAAATAAATACTGGGAACAGCACAGAATGAATTTGAACAAAGTAAAAACTATATGTTAAAATAGACATCCAGACGAAACTATGAAAAAAAATTGCATGGAAAACGAATAAGAATTGAACTCAAACGAAGACACACAAGTTGACACAACATTCACGCGGCAGCCAGCGAAAATAAAAATGGCTAAGATGCATTGGCTCAATTGCCATTTCTCATTTAGCTTTCAAATGTCCCAAAAAGTTATCCAAAATTTTCCCGTAATTAATAATGCAAAATAATAAGCTCAGATAATTCAAATTAGTTAAAATAAGAATTTCCGATCAAATTAAGCACAATTAGGAAAAACAGGAAAATACCGGACGTTTAAGCATAATTCCCCAACTAATTCTAGCACATTAAACTAAGTGAAGTGAATAAAATATTGACTCATCAAAGTGGACGAAGTTGACGAAGTGGACGAAGTGGACAAAGTGGAGGAACTGGGCAAAGTTAAGGAAGTGGAGGAAGTGGAGGAAGTGGAGGAAGTGGAGGAAGTGGAGGAAATGGAGGAAGTGGAGGAAGTGGACTAAGTGGACGAAGTTGACGAAGTTGACGAAGTGGAGGAAGTGGAGGAGGTGGAGGAAGTGGAGGATAGGGAGGAAGTGGAGGAAATGGAAGAAGTGGAGGAAGTGGAGGAAGTTGACGAAGTTGACGAAGTTGAAGAAGTTGACAAAGTGGAGGAAGTGGAGGAAGTGGACGAAGTAGAGGAAGTGGAGGAAGTGCACGAAGTTGAGGAAGTTGACAAAGTTGACGAAGTGGACGAAGTGGAGGAAGTGGAAGAAGTTGACGAAGTGGAGGAAGTGGAGGAAGTGGATGAAGTGTAGGAAGTTGAGGAAGTTGACGAAGTGGACGAAGTGGACGTAGTGGACGAAGTGGAGGAAGTGGGGGAAGTGGACAAAGTGGACAAAGTTGACGAAGTGGACGAGTGGACAAAGTGGACGAATGGACAAAGTGGACGAGGTGGACGAAGTGGAGGAAGTGGGGGAAGTGGACAAAGTTGACGAAGTGGACCAGGTGGACGAGGTTGACGAAGTGGAGGAAGTGGACGAAGTTGACAAAGTTGACAAAGTTGACGAAGTGGACAAACTGGAGGAAGTGCAGGAAGTGCACGAAGTGAAGAAAGTGGACTAAGTGGTGAAGTGGAGGAAGTGGACGAAGTGGTTGATGTGGACTAAGTGGACGAAGTGGACGAAGTAGAAGAATTTGACGAAGTTGACGAAGTGGACGAAGTGGACGAAGTGGAGGAAGTGCAGGAAGTGGACGAAGTGGAGGAAGTAGAGGAAGGGGATGAAGTGGACTAAGTGGACGAAATTGACGAAGTTGAGGAAGTGGAGGAAGTTGTGGAAGTGGAGGAAGTGGAGGAAGTGGAGAAAGTGGAGGAAGTGGACGAAGTTGACCAAGTGGACGACGTGGACGAAGTGGACGAAGTGGACTAAGTGGACGAAGTGGATGACGTTGACGAAGTTGACGAAGTGGACGAAGTTGACGAAGTGGACGGACGAAGTGGACGAACGAAGATGACGAAGTCGACCAAGTGAACGAAGTGGAGGAAGTGGACTAAGTGAACTAAGTGGACGAAGTGGATGATGTGGACGAAGTGGATGACGTGGACGACGTGGACGAAATAGACGATGTTGACGAAGTGGACGAAGTTGACGAAGTTGACGTAGTGGACGAAGTTGACGAAGTTGACGAAGTGGACGGACGAAGTGGACTAACGAAGTGGAGGAAGTGGAGGAAATGGACTAAGTGGACGAAGTTGACGAAGTTGAGAAAGAGGACGAAGAGGAGGAAGTGGAGGAAGTGGTGAATGTGGACGATGATGGACAAATTTATGAACACCAAATTATGATGTCACAAACTTGTTTTCAATCGGCAAGTATGACCGAATCGTTCAAGTAATAAAACTTGGTAAGACCAAGTATCGTTCTTCCCAAAGGACTCACGGCCTAGTTTAGTTATGTGATTTCTTAATTAACTAAGACTTACAAACGAATTAATTGGGGTTTAAAATGCAAGACAGAAAATAAACATGTATGCATGAATTGTGATCAATGGCAAAACAAGAGATAAACACTTTCAATGAAATTTATGTATGGATATGTTGTTGGGGGTCAATTTCATCTTATCCACTCTCATATATTTTAGGAATTCAACGATCAAATCACCATTGTTAATGCCACTCTCTAATGTACCTTTCCAGAAGGCTTCTCCCTAATCACGAGTTCATACAATTCCTAGCATTCCTAATGATTAGTTCATAAGTACAGGAGCTTAACGACAACCAATATAAAATTGGGAGAAATTCCCCGGATCTAGACTTCCCCGTACTTTCCCGTATCGACAAAACCAATAATCATGCATCGAATGAGTTAAACCATGCAAGCATTAAACAAAGAGGAAAAACCCTAACTAATGATGAAAGAAAGCATAGATCTTAAATAAAAGATGTAAAAACAGATTCCATATATGAGAGTTTCACAAGACTACATTGATTCCCCAACAAACATAAAGAGGTTAGTTCACCATATTCATGGTGAACCTAGATGAATTACAATGAAAGAATGAAAGAATAAACCCTAAAAAGGTGAAGCGGAAGCCTCAGCATCCAAGATCCTCCTTCAAAGGGGTGGTAGAGAGAGTGTTTGCCTCGTTCCAGCCAGAGATACCTAACCCTAGGAAACCCTAAAGCTTATGTATCATTCGTAAATTACAAAAAGTCAAGTCCAAGCCCATTAAAGTGCCGCTCAGCGGTGATTGCGTGACTTGTTTTCTCCCCTCAGCGGCCAATTTGCCCCTCAGCGGACCTCCCGTGACTTTCAGAGTACCGCTCAGCGGTAAAATACCGCTCAGCGGTGAGTGCGTGACTTGTTTTCTCCCCTCAGCGGCCAATTTGCCCCTCAGCGGACCTCCCGCAAACTCCTGAGTGCCGCTCAGCGGTAAACTGCCGCTGAGCGGTGACTTCGGCTTCTCCTTTTGCACTTTTTGTTGTCTTTTCTGATTTCATCTCTCTCCTTCTTCACTTCTTTCACCAAATTCACCTTAAAACCTGCACAAAAACACTGAAATCAAGCATAAACCTGTCCAGCTCTCTTATTTCCAAAAATATAAAGAAAAGCATGATTTCAAGCTAGTTTCTAAGTGTAAAGGTTGCTTTTAGTGTCAATTTTAATCATGAAAATAACAGTTTTTCAACTGTTATCACAACCCCAAACTTAAAACTTTGCTTGTCCTCAAGCAAATAAGATGTAACTCTATCTTCAACCAATTGATATGATGATTCACTTCATTCAAAAATCTTCTTTTCAAGATAAGCAAAAACTTCACTCAAACTTATGACCAAGAGTTCAATCAAGATGTGCACATGCTTTAGTGTTCACAAAGTCATTTAAATTCCAACAAATGCTATTTTCATGAATGATCAATCAATTAAACATGGATGTTCATGTGTTCATGTGATATTTCCTCACTAAGTCAAGTGTTTCACTCATACTCAAGTGTATAAGAGATGATCACTCATTCACTCTACTATCACAATGTTACATGAATCAACTTTGCCTTTCATTTTACCACAATCAAAAACATTCACAAGCATGCATCATCACAAGGACTTTTCTATGGCTTATAATGTGGCTGGGCTAACAAGAAAATTGGTTTTCTAGATCACAAAATCCTTGAGTTAAGAGAATTATACAACACAATCATCTTATTCTTTCCCAACTTTCTTTTGCCTTTGCATTGAGCTTTGCTTCTTTTTCTTTTCTTTTCTTTTTCTTTGCATATTCTTACTTTTTAGCTCTTAGCTCAATGCTTTTCATGTTTTCCCAACAACCCCAAACTTGAACATTTAACAATACCACACAAGATCTTCTACTTAACTCAAGGTAAAGATTTTCAATCAAGGGTTTTCAGTGTATATTCAAGGCTAAGGGTTCAAAGGATAGAACACACAGTGTTCTCTTTTAGTGAGCTAATTTTATGAATTTGGCCAATAAAAAGGTTTTCAACAAATGGCCTTGATCACATGATGCAAAACAAGCAATTGATTCAATCATAGAAAACCTGGGCAAAACCATTCATGCTTTCAAAGTAATAGCATTCAACAATAACAACTCTGAAGCTCAAAATCTCACATATAAGCTCATTCACATTCGACATACACATCCTGCTTAATTTTACAATCACAATCATAATATCCTGCATTTGTTCACAAAGCTTGTGAATCACCTGTATAAGCATTTTAATGTGCACATCATCTCAACATCAGTTAATCATAAGCATCATTCAGAATTACTTATCACAACATCACAGTTAATAGCAAACCATCACAAGAAACCAGGTTTCAAATAGAGTACATCAAACCCTAATTTAAAACAAAAACAAATAAGTTCAGAAAACTTAAACCACAAAGCATAAACACATGATAGCATTCATCAGTAAATGTTATCTCAGCTCCTCATCAATCTGAGCTGTCCTCTGTATCTTCCTCTTCCTCCTCATCTGCATCATCTTCAAATGCATCATCCTCATCAGCTTCATCTTCTTCCATATCTCTACCTGAAGCTTCAGCTGCTTCAGCTCCTCCTCCATGCACTGGCTCCTCTGGCCAAGCTACCACATTATGGAATTCATCCATAGTCCACCTGTGGGCTGGAGGTGTATCTTACATCCCCACAATCATCTCAGCAGTGGCCACCTGCCCTCTGTGAATGGACTGCAACTGAGCCCCTATAAGAGACATATACATGTCCCTCATCTGGAATGGCTCTGCTTCATGTGTCTCAGCAGATGTCTGGCTCTGTGCTGGCCCTCTCTCTCTACGAGCACGGCGCGGTGGAACTGGCTGAGCTGCATCATCACCTCCACAGTACT
Source organism: Vigna umbellata (assembly GCF_029865625.1). Lineage (NCBI taxonomy): Eukaryota > Viridiplantae > Streptophyta > Magnoliopsida > Fabales > Fabaceae > Vigna > Vigna umbellata. Next base: position 11,042,649 of record NC_142171.1, on the reverse strand, counting down.
GTCTATAGTAAGCCTCATCAATAGCTTTTCTTGGCCTCTCAAAAGGTGGAGCAGAAGTGTCCACCCCAGCTATCTTGCAAAGGTGCGTGATCAAAGAAGGATGTCCTAGTGGTGCTTTGTTGTTTGAAGTATTGGCGCACACACTAATCTCATCAGCTATCACCTGCCCAATATTAACATTCAAGTTTCTGATAGCACAGTAGATGAAGAATGCCCTGCTGAGAGTAATATCTGACACATGTGAACATGGCTGAATGTTGGCATGAGAAAACGCCATCCAATACTTTGCAAGAGGAGTCAAATCTGTCCTCCTAATGTTAACCACTGAGCCAGATCTATTCCTTTGGAAGTGTCCTCCAGGTATACACAGTACTCTCTCCACATCCTCATAATCAGCACCTTCCTCCATGCAAAGAGCAAACTGGCACTGCTCACCAGCCCATACAGTGTCCAGAAAATTATTAATTGAATCAGGATCATACCTGATAGCATGGCCTCTAACATAGCCCAAATAATTCTCAGCTGGATAATCACCAATCTTCTTTGCATTGGTGTAAAATTCCTTAACCACAGCTATGTTGGCAGGTGCAGGATAAGTGGCTAGCTTTCCCCAATCATTCCCTAACACTTGCTCTCCAAATTGAGGAGCAAGGTTAGGTATCATTCCAACCTTTCTCTCCATCAGAAGTCTCCTGTCCTGAACCACTTTAAAGTGCTTCTCATGTTTCCTAGAGAGGAACCTACTAGAGTGGGGTTGCTCTGGTTCCTTTTCCTTTCTCTTGTTTGCCATGGTTTTCAATCTTTTTCCGGATGAGGATGTCATTCCTACATTCAAAACACAAAACCAAACCACAGAACATGATGATAATCATTAGTAAAACACAGAACACAACTCCTTTCGAAGCTAAACCACCGCTGAGGGCCAGAATTTCCCCTCAGAGCCACCAGTACCACATTTCAGACCAGAAAAACCAAATCTGGCAGAGTGCCGCTCAGCGGCAGTGTACCCCTCAGCGGTAACTCTGCAGATTTTTGAAAAATCTATTTTAAAGCTTTCCTAACTCCACCCAAATGCAATTTTCAGTTTTCCAGTTCATAATCATGCAGTTTAATCGGTTCAAACATCAAATATATCATCAAATCATGCAAAGAAATCAAAACCCCTAAATCTTCATGCTTTGACAATCATATTCAAAATCAAAAACCCTAGAATGAACAAAATGCATTTTACTTACTTGGGTGGAGATACTAGATGCAATGAGAATGCTTCCAAGCTAGAATGCTCTCTCCCAACCCCAAACTTTGATGGCACACTAGTGAAAAAGTGAGTGGAAGAGAAATTTTCTTAAGAGGGAAGAGTGAAAAGATGTGGAAAACCTTGGAGAAGGTATGTGGGAGTGTTTGTGCAAAGAAAAGTCTGAAAGTGTGAGAGAATGCGCAGCTTAGGGTTTAAAAATACCCTAATGGGCTCGGGTCCCGCTAAGGGGAACAAAAACCCTATTCTGCGAGAGTACCGCTCAGCGGTAAAGTACCGCTCAGCGGCACTTTCGTGAAGTGCTCTTCTCCTTCTTTTCTTAACCTACGTGCCTCCTAGATATGCCCCTCACTGGCTCCCTGCAATTCAATGTTCAAAATGCTTATGCAAACCCTAACTAAAACAAACAAACAGAAATATTCAATCAACTGGGTTGCCTCCCAGGTAGCGCTTGTTTAACGTCACGAGCCTGACCCAAAATCCACCAACACCCATCAGTAGGTGTTACAACCATTGTATCCTTCAGTAGATACTTAACCACCTAGCATCTTTCAGTAGATGCTATATCCAACAAAATAAATACAGAAATAATGTTCACAAATAAAAAAAAAATTACAAAACCAAATCAAAAGTTTTTAAATTCACTGGGTTGCCTCCCAGCAAGCGCTCTTTTAATGTCATTAGCTTGACCCAATAAAGTTCAAGTTCCATCTTCTTTGTAATTGATGTTGTTATTCCACCAATTCCTCAGCTGTTTCCTTTGAACTGTTTTGGTTCTTCTAGAACATGGAGACTCTATCTCTATCATCTCCTTCTCTTTAAAGCCCTTCACAACCCACAACTTGTTCTTGATTCTAACAGGTGTGCCAAGTTGGAGTCTTCTTTTCTTCCAGTCTCTAGGAATTTCTTCTCCTCTTCCAATCTCTTCTACCTTGGGTACCTGAAACAACAAACAATGGTTACCTGAAACCTCAAGATTTTCATCTTTACGGCTAGTCATGGGTGCATCTCGAAATGCAGCTTTATAACTAGCTTCTTCCTCCTTTGCTTGCATCTCATCTTTGAAAACATCTACCACCACTCTCTCCTCTCTATCCTGGAGCACCACTATACCTTCATTTACATCTATGATAGCCCTGGCCGTTTTCATAAACGGTCTTCCAAGTATGATAGGTATCTTCTCAGTCTCCATCTTCATCACCACAAAGTCTGCCAAGAACTGAAGTTTGCCAACACAAACTATAATGTCCTCTACAATCCCACATGGCTCCTTTGAAGATCCATCGGCCATTACTATTTTAATCTTTGCATGTTTCATTTTAACTTTGCCGATTTGCTCCAGTAAAGAATAAGGTATCAAGTTAACACTTGACCCTAAATCAAGGAGAGCTTTCTTTACCTTTTTCTTCCCTATAGTACAAGGGATAGAAAAACTACCTGGATCTGACGCTTTAGGAGGGAATGACTCTTTCTTAACAGTTATACACTCTTTTGCCTCATCATCTCTACGTCTCTTCTTTGTAGAAATTTCTTCATCAGATTTTGTGTAAACTGCAATTTTCTGTAAAATCTGTTCCCAAGGTGCTTTATTATCCACCATTCTGAATAATTCTGTGAAATCCATTTGTTTCTCTTGATTTATTGGAAAAGGAAAATTGTTTTTGCTCTCTATTTCTCTTCTTTCTTCTGTTTCTCCTTCTTCTAACTCAATTATCTCTTCATTCACACTCTTTACCACTTTGCACTCTTCTCTAGGGTTAACCTCAGTATTAGCCCCAAAATTTCTATTTGGCCTTTCTTCCAATTGCTTGGTAATCTGACCCATTTGAATCTCCAAATTCTTTATAGCAGCTTCAGTGCTCTTTTGAGAAGATTCGGTTTTCTGTATGAATTGCTGAAGAGTTTCTTCCAACCTTGTTGATTTTTCATTAAGCATAGATAACTGTTGCCAAAAGGTTGGTTGCTGCTGCTTATTATATTGATTTGCTTGCCCAGTTTGTCCTTGACCAATGCTTGGATGTGGTTTCCACCCTTGATTGTAATTCCCTTGACGGTATGGAAATTGATTAGCCATGAAATTAACATCCTCCAAGGCCTCCACTGGAAAAGCACATTGACCATTGATATGATCACCTCCACATAATTCGCACAACTGAGTTTGCACCTGTGCAGCAGTTTTCAACTCTTTAGGTAATTGTGCAAGAGTTTTAGTCAGAGTCTCCAGCTGTTGAGTTAGAATTTTATTTTGAGCTAGCAAGGCATCATGTGTCTGTAATTGGAGAACCCCTTTTTGTTGCATAGGAACTCCTCTTTCGCTGTTGAGCTCATTATCACTAGTAGCCATGTTGTCAATAATTTCTATAGCTTCCTCTGGAGTTTTCCATTTAATATTGCCTCCTGCTGAGGCATCAAGCATCATCTTGGTTTGTGAACCAAGCCCTCCAAGGAAAGTTAAGACTACTTCTTGTTCTTCAAAGCCATGCGTGGGTGTTTTTCTTAGCAGACTTTTGTATCTATCCCATGCATGCCCCAGTGATTCTTCCATGCCCTGCTTAAATGAAGATATCTCTTGCTTGCCTTTTGTCACTTTTGATTGTGGAAAGTACTTGTTCAAAAACTTTGTTACCACTGCTTCCCACTCTGTGAAACTTCCTTCTGGAAAAGAGTTCAACCAAAGCTTAGCATTGCCTCCCAATGAGAAAGGAAACAAACTAAGTTTGATTGCTTCGTCTGGCACCCCATTGATTTTCACTGTGATGCAAATTTCATTAAATGTAGTCAGGTGCTCATATGGGCTTTCATGAGATAACCCATTAAATTGATTACTCTTCACCAGTTGGATCAATGCTGGTTTGACCTCCATATTGGCTGCATTGACTCTAGGTCTAGCTATGCTGTTAAAATGTTGAGGTCCAGCTACATTAGTGTAATCAGCAAGAGTTCTTCTGATATGATTATTCTCCATATTTTCTGTGCTATTATCAGAACCTTGTGGTGATAGTTGCAACAGAGTTTCCGGAGGAGGGAAAAGTTCTCTAGATGTTCTGATTCTTCTCCTCCGTCTACTGTCTTCTAATCCTTCAAGCAACGGTTCTGTTGTTTTCTTGCTCCTAGTTCGAATTGCCTCCTGCATACACAAGAACACAAAACCCTAGAAGATTTGGTTAGCACAAAAAGAAATAAAATAAAATAAAAATTCGAAATTTAAAAATAAAATAAAAAAAAAATAAGTCAAAGATAATTAATAATCACACAAATTAACCAGTTAAACCATGAGTCCCCGGCAACGGCGCCAAAAACTTGATGGCCAAATTTATGAACACCAAATTATGATGTCACAAACTTGTTTTCAATCGGCAAGTATGACCGAATCGTTCAAGTAATAAAACTTGGTAAGACCAAGTATCGTTCTTCCCAAAGGACTCACGGCCTAGTTTAGTTATGTGATTTCTTAATTAACTAAGACTTACAAACGAATTAATTGGGGTTTAAAATGCAAGACAGAAAATAAACATGTATGCATGAATTGTGATCAATGGCAAAACAAGAGATAAACACTTTCAATGAAATTTATGTATGGATATGTTGTTGGGGGTCAATTTCATCTTATCCACTCTCATATATTTTAGGAATTCAACGATCAAATCACCATTGTTAATGCCACTCTCTAATGTACCTTTCCAGAAGGCTTCTCCCTAATCACGAGTTCATACAATTCCTAGCATTCCTAATGATTAGTTCATAAGTACAGGAGCTTAACGACAACCAATATAAAATTGGGAGAAATTCCCCGGATCTAGACTTCCCCGTACTTTCCCGTATCGACAAAACCAATAATCATGCATCGAATGAGTTAAACCATGCAAGCATTAAACAAAGAGGAAAAACCCTAACTAATGATGAAAGAAAGCATAGATCTTAAATAAAAGATGTAAAAACAGATTCCATATATGAGAGTTTCACAAGACTACATTGATTCCCCAACAAACATAAAGAGGTTAGTTCACCATATTCATGGTGAACCTAGATGAATTACAATGAAAGAATGAAAGAATAAACCCTAAAAAGGTGAAGCGGAAGCCTCAGCATCCAAGATCCTCCTTCAAAGGGGTGGTAGAGAGAGTGTTTGCCTCGTTCCAGCCAGAGATACCTAACCCTAGGAAACCCTAAAGCTTATGTATCATTCGTAAATTACAAAAAGTCAAGTCCAAGCCCATTAAAGTGCCGCTCAGCGGTGATTGCGTGACTTGTTTTCTCCCCTCAGCGGCCAATTTGCCCCTCAGCGGACCTCCCGTGACTTTCAGAGTACCGCTCAGCGGTAAAATACCGCTCAGCGGTGAGTGCGTGACTTGTTTTCTCCCCTCAGCGGCCAATTTGCCCCTCAGCGGACCTCCCGCAAACTCCTGAGTGCCGCTCAGCGGTAAACTGCCGCTGAGCGGTGACTTCGGCTTCTCCTTTTGCACTTTTTGTTGTCTTTTCTGATTTCATCTCTCTCCTTCTTCACTTCTTTCACCAAATTCACCTTAAAACCTGCACAAAAACACTGAAATCAAGCATAAACCTGTCCAGCTCTCTTATTTCCAAAAATATAAAGAAAAGCATGATTTCAAGCTAGTTTCTAAGTGTAAAGGTTGCTTTTAGTGTCAATTTTAATCATGAAAATAACAGTTTTTCAACTGTTATCACAACCCCAAACTTAAAACTTTGCTTGTCCTCAAGCAAATAAGATGTAACTCTATCTTCAACCAATTGATATGATGATTCACTTCATTCAAAAATCTTCTTTTCAAGATAAGCAAAAACTTCACTCAAACTTATGACCAAGAGTTCAATCAAGATGTGCACATGCTTTAGTGTTCACAAAGTCATTTAAATTCCAACAAATGCTATTTTCATGAATGATCAATCAATTAAACATGGATGTTCATGTGTTCATGTGATATTTCCTCACTAAGTCAAGTGTTTCACTCATACTCAAGTGTATAAGAGATGATCACTCATTCACTCTACTATCACAATGTTACATGA